>NW_008651588.1:0-5394 GCF_000695815.1 Acanthisitta chloris
TTGGACTTGGATGATCCTTGTGGATCCTTCCAAGTCTGATTATTCTGTGACTCTGTGATTCTGTGCCTGATTACAGCTGGTTTCAAGCCATGCTGAAACATCAGGCACTGCTTTCCTGAAAGCACTGAGGAATACCCAAAGCAATTATTAGATAATTGCCTTTTTTTTCTTTTATTTTTTACCTCAGATTTCTCATTGAGGTAGTGCATTGTCTGCAGCTGAGTGCAGCATGTCACAAGAGGTTTTTATCACCTGGCTTGGTCCATCTGCAGCACAGACAGAGCCCTGACTATATGAAATACAAAGCTTACCTTTAACAGATCTAGTCCATTACAGTATGATAGAAGATTTAATCAGTGAGGGTTTGAGGGGGTTTCAAGGATAATAATTCCTGTGAATGGGATATTCAAAGAAAACTCTATTCAAGGCCAGGTTGGATGGGGCTTGGAGCACCCTAGGCCAGTGGAAGGTGTCCCTGCACATGGCAGGGGGTGAGATGAGATGATCTTTAAGGTCCCTTCCAACACAAACCATTCCATGATTCTATGATTTTAAGCAGGCACAGCAGGAAGAGTTGGTGCAATAAGCCATGGGACAGAGATATGAGCAGAAGACCTTCACACTGTGTCTATCCAAAACAATCCAACCCACTAACCTGTCTCCAGTGGCCACAGCAGGAGGTTATGAACTGAGGAGAAACCAAACAGCACCTGGGTGTTCTCTCCCACTCATGCACAGGTTGGGATCTTCGTGAACTAAACCTGAATTCTGTGTATCATGACTTCAACCCCCTCAGATTTCTGTGCTTTAACATCCAGGCAAAAGCTGTTAAATCTGGACCTTTCCAACCAGTAAGACACAGGTGACTAAAATGTTCTGAAAGTAATATGACAGCAAAATATTGAATTTCAAGGACAGCAATAAAGCCAAATGATTGGGGGTTGGACACTGTCAAGACACATAATGAAGAGTGAAAGGAAGTTAAAAAATTATGGAGGTGTGATTAGAAACAAAGGAAATTGCCTCGTGGAAATAAGCCTGGAAAGGCCATGGATTTACAGCAGGGAAGATTGAAGAGAACTGAGGATCAATCAGGCAATAAGAACACATGGCAGTGCCCTTGGACCTGAGCAGAGCTTCCCTGTGCCTCTGGCTTTAAATATCTGCAGGTCATGTGTGTATCTTCTTCCAGTTCCCATTAATCCCAGTGAGAGCCACCAGTATGTATCTTCCCCCACTGCTATGATTTATCCCTATCTTTCCTCCTGCCATTCTGTCACTAAGATTTATCTCACCCACTACTTTCACAGTGGAATTTATCCAAGAGGAATAGCCACAATTAATGTGGGATCTAATACATTTTTCCTTCCATTCTATTGGCACAAATGTGAGAAGTTAAGCTAAAAACTGTTATTCTCAGCACAGTGTTGGGACTGGATGATCTCTAAGCTCCATTCCAACCCAAACCTGCTCCAGCACCTCAATGTCCCTCTTGAACTGAGGGGCCGAGAACTGAGCACAGGATTCAAGGTGTGGCCTCCCCAGCACCGAGTCCAGGGGCAGAATCACCTCCCTGGTCCTGCTGACCACACTGTTCCTGATCCAGGCCAGGATGCCATTGGCCTTCTTGGCCCCTGAGCACACTGCTGGCTCCTGTTCAGCCTCCTGTCTACCCAAACGTGGGAGGCTGTTGCTGCCCCAGCCCTGGCAGTGTTCACAGCCAGGTTGGCTGAGCCTTGAGCAACCTGCTCTGGTGGGAGGTGTCCCTGCCCAGGGCAGGGGTTGGGGCTGGATCATCTCTAAGCTCCATTCCAACCCCTAAAATTCTGTGAGTCTATGTCCCTCTGATATATTTCCAGTGAGAATTGGCTAAGTGAAAAGCAGGAGGAGGCTTCTGGGAAGAGAGAAAATGCAGAGAGGTAAAGCCTTTTGTGACAATATTACATGCAATGAAGGGTAAGGTCTATATCAGAACCAAATGAATTGTAGTCATCCTGTTCTAAAAATTGGATTAAACTCATGGATGCCAAGAAAATACAATCCCTTGGCATCTTAAAGCAGCTTTTTACTTTAGCCTAGACTCTGTGTGATACCTAAATATACCATCAGCCCATTCTGCTATGCCTTTGCTTAAATGTGGTTATCTAAAGTCCCACAAAAATAAGTTCTGGCTTGGCTGCAAAATGTGCATAATGGAAAGACAAACATTATTAAAAAGCCCATCATTTTTAGAGATTCAAATCAGCCCCAGCAGCAGAGACAAAACTAAGCTCTTCTCTAAGTTTCCAAGTTACCATTTATCATAGTTTTGCCCAAAGAAGCCACAGTAATTTCATTTTTCTTGACTTCTATTAAGCAGATCAATACATATGATTCCAAAGAGTCTCGGCTCAGGAAAAGATGGAGCTGGTGTGTAATCATAGCTGAAAGTATTGGTTGTCATTAGCAGGAAGATTGATCTGGAAAGACAGTGAGCCCAGAGTGAAAGTACTTAACCATTTCCATGGAACAACAGTGCCCAGCAACCTTTCACCTGGCAGCTAATGAAATCCAGATAATGAATTACCAGATTAGAAGGAGGAATTACATTGGGGATATTCAATTGATGCTCATTTTAGGAAAGGACTTCCAGATCTCAGAATAATCATTTTGGTTTGTGCATAAAAACCTAATGAGCTACGACAGGAAAAAAAAGGCATTTTTCAACGTGGATTTCCATCTGACTTGTCAGATCAGATCTTAATAAGTCACCTGAGCTACAAGGATTGCTAATGGCCTTGGAAGAGGAACAGTGTGAAGCCTCATAGCAGCTTGGCTGGCCGGAGACCATCAAGTGGGTTTTGCAAGGCCAAATCTTTTGCTAGGAGTCACAGAGGAATTGTGATCCTACTGAAATTGTCCCAACCCTGGCAGTGTTCACAGCCAGGCTGGATGAAGCCTTGAGCAACCTGCTCTGGTGGGAGGTGTCCTACCCAGGGCAGGGGTTGGGGCTGTATCATCTCTAAGCTCCATTCCAACCCCTAAAATTCTATGATTCTCTGATAATTTGGGATGCTAATTGATGAATTCAGAGCAGGGATTTGTGTCTTTCTCTGTAGGATCTAGGGCAGAAAGTCTAGGGAGAAATGGAATGTAATAAAGGAAAGAATCTTCATTTAGCAATGAAGAAAATACAGGTATTGGATACGTGGAGTCTAATCATGAAGCTGTGAGTCCAGGTAAAATAAACTACACATCCAGGAACATCCCATTTCCCTTGGCACCCAAATAATCCCCAAACCATGTTTTTAAAGGCTTTATGTGAGTGCTTCAAGTAATAATCACAGCTGTAGCTCCTAAACCCTAAACCATCTTCTCCAGCACCTATTTTAACCCAGAATTATTCAACAGCATTACAGTCCCATTTTCATACAACAACACATTTCTTCCCCGACCAATGTAAGTATTCATGGCCAGTTTTAACACAAAGCATCTTGCAGGGCAACCTGAGAGAACTTTATTTGTCACAAAGGGTGAAACTTGCCCTGTGCCACCTTAGGCTTGGAATTAGAGTTGTTCTGGGTGTTCTCTTTGTCTCATCATTTGGATGTAGATGTGTGTTCCACAGGCAATTGCTGAGGAGAAAATTGCACTGAAAACATTTTTCTTCTCCTAAAGCAAGCTCAGGGAGGCACATTTCTTTCATAAAATGGAAAATCAATAGCATTTTAATTTGAAGAAGTCAGAGCCAATGCCAAGTTGTCCTTTAAGGAAGCTTGATAAGAATTCATGATCCTTTTTTTTTTTATCCTTTAGTAAGAAAAATAAAATTAAACCCAGCATTGATTTAATGATTTTCCTCCAACTTTGTTTAGAGTCTGGAAGTTTTGTTCATCACTGTTACTTCAGTAGCTTCATTTTACTTCTGCAAAACCTGCTTGATCATCAGGTATTTATTGGCCTATTGAAGACAGCAGAGCTGGAACATATGTGGAACTCTTCCCTGCCTGGAAAGTTGAGGAGTGATATAAATAGTGACTTTGTTGGCATGGTTTGGTGCATAAAATCAGACACTGTGATTTCAAGGGCCTTGTGGGGCATGTAAAGACAGCATGCCAAAGAATTTTGGCCTTTTGAATGGAAATGCTCTTAAATCCCTGGGATTTTAGCCTGGGTAGAGTGATGGCTCTCACGGGTGAGGGAGAACCAATGGTAGAGGTCTCTGCGTCACAAATGACCTCCCAGATTGCTGTTGAGACATTCCCCTTTTAACCATCTGAAGGAAAGCCATGGCTGACCCTCTTGCTTATTGCAAATATGGGGGGTTTGCCAGTATTAACATCAACCAACCTCATTTTTCATTGTTACTGGTAGTGAACCACACACTGGAAATTGCCACACCCCAATAAAATCAGCATTAGGCCCTTAATGTGACATCAAAGAAGTCAATGATGACCTTAAAGGCTATACCTAAACACACAGATTTCAGCATCAGAAAGAGACTCTAAGAGACATATTTGTGTGTGATAATTAATGAAATCGATGAAAGATTCATTTAAAATCCATGACATTTGCAGCCTGGAGAACAGAAGCTTTGAGGTGACCTAATAGTGGCTTTGGAGTGAGTCCAGAGGAGGCACCAAGGGGATGAGAGGGATGGAGCAGCTCTGCTGGGAGGAAAGGCTGAGAGAGTTGGGGTTGTTCAGCCTGGAGAAGAGAAGCTTTGGGGTGACCTCATTGTGGCCTTCAGTGCCTGAAGGAGCTGCAGGAAAGATGGAGAGAGACTATTGACAAGGGCTGGAGGGACAGGACACAGGGAATGGGTTCAAACTGAAAGTTTGAACAGGATTTGGAGGAATGTTGACATGGAGCAACACTTGAGACCTGCAGCTGGGCCTGGATGCAGAAAGAACATACACACACACACACACACACACACACACACACACACGCTGCTTGTACTGTCTCTAGGCCCTAGGATGTCTACTGGGCTTATATGTCAATTGACTTTGAGATTTGTGAAAGCAGCAGATTTTTGCCGCCCTTAATGTGATATAATGGCATGGATTTTAAGGCTGTCAGCCCTTTTGGTGCAATTTAATACAGGCTGGTTTAAAGGAGCAATAGGAAATCCATGGGAGCAGTTTCTAGCTGTCAGCTCCAATTTGCCATGACAGCCCATGATGCAGGCAGGCTGCACTGCTGGACTGGGCAGTGCTGAGCAACTCTGAGAAGGGTTTGACTGCAATGTGTTGTGCTCACTGGTCTCTCCCCTAAGAAAGATGCTGGGAAAGCTATCCAGATCTCCAGCAAAACAACCTGCAGCCCCTGGGAGGATGGAAGAGAGCAGAGCTGGGTGCAGCCAGCAAACAACTCTCACCTGGGGGGCTAAGTAGTTTCATGGGCGTTGGGGCT
>NW_008651588.1:5426-6760 GCF_000695815.1 Acanthisitta chloris
AAGGCCACTGTAAATCCCATTTATAGAGTCACGGAATCCCAGAATGGTTTGGGTTGGAAAAGACCTTAAAGATGATCTAGTTCCACCCCTGCCCTGGGCAGGGACACCTCCCACCAGCCCAGGCTGCTCCAAGCCCCATCCAGCCTGGCCTGGAACATTCCCAGGGATGGAGCAGCCACAGCTGCTCTGGGCAACCTGTGCCAGTGCCTCAGCACCTCACAGGGAGCAATTCCTGCCCAATATCCAATCTGTCCCTGCCCTCTGGCAGTGGAAAGCCATTCCCTGTGTCCTGTCCCTCCAGCCCTTGTCAATAGTCTCTCTCCATCTCTCCTGGAGCTCCTTCAGGCACTGAAGGCCACAATGAGTTCACCCCAAAGCTTTTCTTCTCCAGTCTGCACAATCCCAACTCTCTCATCCTGTCTCCACGGCTGATCTGCTCCAGCCCTCAGATCAACTGGCCTCCTCTGGACTCATTCCAACAGGTCCAAGTCTTTCTTGTGTTCTTTTCCCAGTATCAACAACTTGTGGTAGTTGCAACATTCTTGCCTATTGTGCCTATTTTTAGCCTGTTCTATCCCTTTTCCTTTAAATCTAACAGAATTTTGAAATCCATGGATCCAGCCCTTCGACAGGTCCCTACCAATGATGGGAATTGCTGTGGTACAGGGGCCAGAACTTATTTCTGCCTAACAACCTGAAGTTCTCCTTCATTTCATGAACATGAAGGATTGAATTCCCTACAGGACTCCAATAATTATTTTTCCATAAGCACAGAACACAGAGCACATCATTCATTTTTCCTTGCTTAAGGGGCACTGTAATGCCATCCTGCTCTTTCCCCATTAGTTACAGCTCACTTTAAAATCAGCCTTTGGCACAGCATATAAATAACAATACATTTATGCAATTGAATGCCTGAGCAGTAATTCAATCAAGGGAGTTCTGCTGCTGGTCATAAACTACTTAAGCTGTTTGACTCTCAGCTTAAGACATCACCAAAGGGCTTTGATTGAATTGCAGCCTTAGATTTACCTACATGTCTTCTATTATTCACTGCCACCTATACGTGTGCTGAAACATCTGATATGATGAGCAAAGCTCGAGCTGCTACCAAAATAAACTGTGTTGCTGTCTGGGTGAAATATTATGATGCTGATGTTAAGTTTTACCTCAGATTTTGACTAGGTTAAGCTTACAGTCCTTTCATAGCAGTGTTGGAGAGATCCTATGATACAGCATTGCTAAGGGCAGGGAAGAGCTTCAATTAGGCTAAATAACTGGGGGGAGAAAATAGGATAAATCTGTGGATGTCCATAGAATCATAGAATTTAAGG
>NW_008651589.1:0-1409 GCF_000695815.1 Acanthisitta chloris
ATTTCTGTGTTGTTTTTAAGTACTTTTGCCATGGGGATGGATGCAAATAACTTAGCATAGTTTTTAGGTTGCCATAATCTTGATGCAGAAGTTTGTGTTCAGCCAGGTGCAATGCTTATTTCTGTCGAGATAGGCTTTACTACCTCACACAATTTTCAGCTGGTCCATAGAACAGATTACCTCACAGGTCCCTGACTTGTTCTCAGATCATTACTTGAACTGACTCAAAATTAATTGCATAATGGAGGGTCTGTGGATCCTAGTTGTTTGCCTGAGGGCAGTTCACAGAATCATTTTGGTTGGAAAAGATCTCTAAGATCAAGTCTGGCCTTTGGCTGATCACCACCTTGTCAGCTGGGGCTGGGGTGGTCAGGCAGTGGAACAGGTTGCCCAGGGAAGTGGTGGAGCCAGTGTCCCTGGAAGTGTTTAAGAGACGTTTGGACCTGGCACTGGAAGATATTGTTTAGAGTTTAGAGGTTACAATGGAGTGCCAGGTTAATGGTTGGACTTCATGATCTTAAAGGTCTCTTTCAAGCTTGATGATCCTATGAACAAGACCATGGCACTAAGGGCTACGTCCAGTCATTTCTTGAACAACTCTAGGGATGGTGATTCCATGACCACCCTGGGCAGTCTATTCCAATGTTTGATCACCCTTTCTGTGAAGAAATTCCTCCTAATGTCCAACCTGAACCTCCCCTGATGCAGCTTGAGGCTATGTCCTCTTGTCCTGTGGTTTTGAAAGATTTGTAACAAAACCTACAATTTCTTTTACTGTAAGTTTGCAGTGATACATACCAAAAGAACTCCGGTAAAAATGATTTATCTTATATCCTAGTTTTTCTACTGTTTGCTGGGCATTAGTGTGTTTCACTCTGCAAGTTACTGAGGTGAACGTTTGTGGTGGGTTGGCCCCGAGCACCCTCATCCTCTGCCCCAGTTCTTACTGGTGCACAGTATATGGTATGGACCATCTCTTTGGCCAGTTTTGGTCAGCAGTCCCTGCTGTGTCCCCTCCTGATCTGTTGCCCATTTCAGCATACTTGCTGGGGAGGGCAGAGTGAGGAAAAGAGAAAGTTACGAGGGTGTGCAAGCACTACTCAGCAGTAGCCAAAACATCAATGTGCTTGTCACACTGTTTTAGCCACAAATTCCAAACACAGTACCACAGAAGCTGCTATGGAGAACGTTAATTCCATCCTAGACAGGCCTGTTATAAATTGTGGCCCAATAAATTGGCAGGAGCCAGTTCAATTAGGAAATTTATTGATTGAGCAAGGCTTCAGCAAGCCAAACAGCGCTGTGCGGCCGGGGAGTCTCTGCTCCGCCAAGGGCGCACACCCTTCCCCGCAGCCCCCGGGGGGAGACTCTTCTATTCCCGCCCCGTGTGGCTCTGCCGGTGCGCTCTG
>NW_008651590.1:0-19591 GCF_000695815.1 Acanthisitta chloris
CAGCGCAGCCGCTCTGCCCCGCAGCCCCAGCGGAGCCGCGGGCGCCAGGCCTGTGTGCCGGCGCTGGTCATCCCCTGGAGCGAGCGGGATCGAGGAAATGGCTGTGAGCCCTGCAGGATCCACGCCTTGCTGCCCAGCTGGCGAGTGCAGAAGGTCACAACTCAACCTACTTGCCTGTGCCTTGAAAAGAACACACACCTCTGTGCTCCCCAACAAACCAGCCCCCAGGAAAGAGAACAGCCGCTCTGCTAGTTCAGACCTTTCTCTTCGTGCCTTGAATGTTTCCTAGCCAGCAAACCTCATGCCTTCTTCAGTTTGCTGTTTCACTGCCTTATCTCTAGGATATATGCTACTTGCCCTTTTTGTGACTGCTTCGGCTAATTGAGTTGTTGTCTTCCCGCAGAATCTCTCTTAAAAGATACAAGAGGGCAAGCAGGCTAGAAAAGAAAAAGACAACCAATAAGAAAGGCATTCCAGGTAGCAGCTGGCAGTATTAGCCGTTATGTCTCCTGCTGCTAATTGGAAGAGTACCAATTGTGAATTACCAGGCAGAATATTGGCACCTGGTGAATCAGCCATAGCAGTTCCCATAGGATATTGGGCTTTCAAAGGCTGTCCCTTATCCAGATACTTACAAGGGCTCATCCTGCTTGTGTTCAGAAGTGTAATGAATGCATAATCCATAGTTGCCTTTTAAAGGCTGGAATGTAAAACTCTTGTCTGAAGAAAAGGATTCAGAATGATGCCAGAAAGGTCTAGAGGGGTGGATAGAGAATGTCTATTGCTACAGTACTAAGGAATAAAAACAAACAAACCCCCCAAACAACCCAACAAACAAGGAAACATAAAACCCAAACAAACAGAAACCCCCAACCTCTAACAGCAGTACCATTGAGCTTCTGATTTCAGGGCATATACCAACATCTGCGAAACTGAAAGTAGTATCCCAAAGTTTCTTATCTCTGATCATGCTCTGCCACCTTCCTTGAAATGAAAAAAGTGATAATAGCTAGTGGCTGGGATTGTCAGGGCACCATGAAGTCAAGGCTCAACTTGAAGTGATGATGAATTATTCCCCACCTATGTGCTTTCTCTTTATTCTGTGATGTGCTTAGTGAAAATGAGCATGAGGGTTGGTTTCTGTCTTTTCAAGGCTTTGATTTTATTTTTCCTGGGGGGAAAACAAGAAAAAGGATGTGATGGTGTTCGAGGTACTTTTTTAATGTAGAAACGATGTACCAGAGATTACTTGGACCCCTGGAACACTAAAAGACAAATACATATCCATTAATAATAACTAATAAATTGATTATTTTCATGGAACCACTGGTGAGACTGAATTAATTTTTAATTTCAGATTATTTTGTAGCTATTTGCTTCATCAACTCACTGGTTAATTTTTCTGTGGTCTCTACAGGAAGGCCTTTGCAGCTGGAATCTTCACCAGAGCTACAGTGTTTTCATAGATGCTTGATGTCACTGAACCAAGATTTGCATTAATTTGTGTTTCATTCACTGTCCAATGTCTTCAAGCAAAATGGATTCTGTGCTGCTAAACATTTTCCCCAGTAGTTATGTCTTCGGATTGGGAGAAACAAAGATCATATTCAGGCTCTCTAGAGCATCTTAAGGTCTGCCAGTAAGATTATGCAGACTGAAAAACAAGTATGCCATGATGACTCTTCCTGAGCAAGTGTATGTCAGAGTACCATGAGTCAGCTTGCTGACACTTTTCCTGTGAGTCCCTCCATTTCCAATTTGAACAGGAGTCCATCAGTCCTTGACTCTGTTGTCTATAGTAATCACATAAATACACAGAAACCATGGCCTGCTGGAAATCAGTCACTTTGCTCAGTGTGGGAGGTCACACTGAATCATGCACTTTATACTCCCCTTCAAGGCAAGTGGCCTGGAATGTCTCAATGTCTGGAAGTCTGGGTGCAGAGTAGGGATGATGGCAAAGAAATCTCCTGTCTTCTATCATGAAGAGACAAGTAAGCTTTGTATGGTCACCCTTATAGCTCATAAGTCCTCCTTGCCATGTCCTGGCTGTTGAAAGCCAGCAGCCTTCTACAGACCTAGGAGTCAGATCTGATGATCCCCTGCACAGCTCAAGCCTTTCCCAACTGGAAGTCAGTAGGCTTCTATGCAGAACTGGTATCTGCAGGATGCAGTGGTCATATATCACTAAGATGCAGTGGCAGAGAAGCAATGTGATTTTGAAACTCTCACCTGGCAGTGCTACTGATCTTTTGCTTTATGTGAATGTCAATTACATCCCAGCACACATCCACAACTCCAAACACAGCCAAGAGGCGTGTAAGCAAACCCAAACTATTCAAGATACCCAGAGTAATAGAGTGGTATTAGTACAATTTTCTGTCTAGGCTCTTAAGCAGCATATGCTAGACTTCAGAGATCTCCATTCTACTATGTCTCTGCTCTTTCCAGTACCCAAGGAAGGTGATGTGGTCCTTGTTTATATCTCTTCCGACAGCATAGAGCCATATCGCCCATGCACACACCTGTCCTGTCATTCTAGTCTTTGAGATCCTGGAATAGAACTAAAATGTACAGTGGAAAAGCATGGGATGAAGACATGCTAGACTGTGAGATAATCACATATATTTTCTATTAGTCATTATTACTCATGTATTAACTGTGCTTTGGGAATTTTAACAATATGTTTAGTCAAGATCTCATTGTACACTGCAGATGCTGGAAAGCGTGGACCAAAGAGATAGGCTGTGTCCCTGAAAATGTACTTCAAATTTAATTAAAAAATACTAAAATATATCCTCAGATGACAGGAAAAACACCTGGTTCCATAGTTCAAAAATGAAGCCGGATTTTTCAATATTATTCTTCCCAGATGCACGCCATGACTGGACTGACAAGATTTGCAAAAGAAGCTTGGGCTCAGCTTTCCTCTGTACATGTGTCTCCCCTTATGCAGGACAAATTGCTCAAAAAATTTGAAGTTAAGGGGGCTGTATCTGGAACATGGGCTCATCAGCACTTTTGTGATACCTTATACCAGATGCAGGTACCTTTCCTTCCCTCTCCCAGAGGGCAGCAAGACTCGGACAAGCAAGACCCATGTCAGCATTTGTTTTCAGTTTTGGTTGTCTAGACTGTAAGCACCCTGTTGATGATAAGGTTGCATCTGTCATTTTTTGCCTGACTGCTCAGTGAGTTACCAGAGGCTAGCTGAGGGCTCTGTGAAGTCCTTCCTGAGCTGGTGCTGCTTTCTGCACCCTCCACAGCATGACCTTTCTGAGCAAAAGCAGAACACTGCAAAGCACATTGAGCACGGGTGCTGCTGAGTGCAGGGATTACAGAGTTAGGGAGAAAAACCCTCTGGAGTGGGAGCTGTGAATAAAGCTAGCATAGATTCAGCACTGTCTTTTCAATGCAGCCTCACATAATTTATTCTGTAAAGAACAGTTGAAGCAAATGTAAAATCTTGAAATCTATGCCAGGATAGAAATACAAGACAAGGCTTTCTGGCCTTGTTGAGACACACTTTCTGCAAAGACAGATGGAAAGCAAAAATCCCCTTAACTGCCTTCAATTTACCATAATCTTCTCATCTCTGTGCAAAGTTGCAAAGGCAGTTGGAGAAGGCATCAGGAACGCAGAACAGCTATTTTGGGTCAAATCAAGGTCCTTTTTACCCTGTAGCCTATTTCTGACAGAAGTTAGTTGAGCATTCTTAAAGAAAGGGTAGAAAGAGTATAATGCCCCTTCCTCTGGTAAACCCTCCCAGTATTTATTAATTTGCAGGCTAAGTTCTTCCTGAGGCAGTGGGTTTATCTTCATGTGTTCAGTAATACCTGATAGATTTTTCTTCTGGGAATGTATCCAATTCCTTTTGAATCTTTTTATGCCTTTGACCTGCACAACCATCCTGTGGCAGTGAGTTGCACACAAGCAAAAGAAAATACTTTTTTTTTGTACAGTTTTAGCTTCTATTTTGCTTAGGTTTTAGGTGCTACCTACATTTTATCCTGTGAGAAACACTGAATAAGCATTCCTTATTTTCTTGTATGACCTGAAATACAAGAGTTTGTGAAGAAGAGTGAAAACATGGGAAAAGGTAGCATGAAGATTTGAACTATAAAAGCTCTCTTTCTTCCATCAGACTCTACTGAAAAGGCTTCAAGGGGCAAGGAAATCACAGGTAACTGTGGAGTTAAGCTTAATATCACGACAGTTTCAAGTCAACCAGAAAACTAAACTTCAGAGGACTCCTTGTGTCCCACTTTTCTCCCCGTAATCCTGAGGATTCCCATACTCTTAATCTATGGAAAGAAGGCTTAAAAGTGTAACAGCAGTACATTCAAAAGCTGAATACACAACTCAGGATTGTACCATCTGGCCATCATATATTTGGAATATGCAAAACAGGCAAACCTAAACTCTGTGAAGCTGTCTATGAAAAACAATCAAACTGATACCTTGCCATGTAGCTGTATGAAATGTAGGTCACTGAAAGTGACAAATGATTATACATATTTGTGTCCATAACCTGGTTTGAAATCTGTTGTGGCCTTTGACTGAGAAAAAGATGTCTCTCATTATGAGGAAACGAGGGCATCGCGGCATCTACAGCTGTCAGAGGCTTGTGTTGCAAAGTCAAGAAAGGTCAGCAAGGTCTAACGAAATGCATCTCTGCTGGCCAGGAAATGGATTGTGATTTGCATAGCTAGTTTGGTGTTAAGCATATAAATAAATGGGTTGAAGTACTAGAAATACTCCTAGAAAAGCTAAACATTATATAAATTTTCAACCTACAATGTTCTTATCAAAATAGATGCATAGCTTTACATGCCACTATTACAAATTTTGATGTATAGCTGCTCTGTGACATATGCCTACATTTGTGAAGTATAGTGCAAAGTAGAAGAGAAACACACGAGGACAGCTTAAATTGAAGCCTAATTGTGTTAATTTGCAGATACTGTTCTGACACAGATCAAGCTGAAAAATGAATTCCCTGGTTTCAGGGAAATGCTGTCAGTTTTACAATGCAACTGTGGCAAAATTCAAGTCATAGCCTTCTTTTTATACATTCACACAGTATTCACATATAAAGACTGACCATGAGAAA
Source organism: Acanthisitta chloris (assembly GCF_000695815.1). NCBI lineage: Eukaryota > Metazoa > Chordata > Aves > Passeriformes > Acanthisittidae > Acanthisitta > Acanthisitta chloris. The sequence continues at coordinate 5,114 of NW_008651590.1, forward strand.
AAGAAGTCTCCCTTCTCTTCTGTATGCTGCCCCCAATCTCTCTGAGATGTAGTTTGACTCTGTTAGTCAATGGTGCTTACTTTGCCAACATTAAAGGCTTAGAAAATTTAAAAGATAAAATGTTCTGAATTAAGAGAGCTAGTTAGCTTCAGAACATAGTTTGTTTCCTATTTAGTATGCCTTTTTCCTCACAATATTAAGTGGGAACTTACTTCAAGAAAAGTAGGTCCTGGTCTCCAGAAGCACTTCCAAAGGGTGTAAGTATCTGTTACTTCCCATCTGCTCTTGTCCCTGCAGACACTACTTATAATCTCAAAACTGGAGAATGTTCAATACTTCCAACATAAATTAGGAGACCATGAATTACTTATTTGTCTCCCTCTGTCATCTGACTGGGCACAGGACTGACTTCCTGAATTTGACACTTAAATTGAAAATTAGCTGTAAAGTTGACCTGTAAGTAGATCTGTGGTATAGGCTAGTCACACACTTGGAAACTTTCTTGGAATGTTCTTCAAGAGACCGGTTTGATATAAACTGACTGATGAACTTGCACATTGAGTGATGCCCTTTAATATTTCACTACTAGTATTAATCAACATGGAATCAATGCTTGGATTGTTATTGGCATATACTTTCTGGAGATATAATCAGAGGGAGTATAGCATTCAGCTTCCAACTTGGTAGGAGTAGATAGTAATTGCCTCTAAGTCATGATCTGAAAATCCAATGCTAAGTGGATATTGACCCACACAAAAGCTCTTAATACAGCAATAGTCACACAAGCACACAGCCTTGTAAGCCTGAGGGAGTGCACCACTATCCAAATATATCATTTTTAAGGCTTTTGAAAATTGCTCTTACATTAAATGGAAAATCTAGCAGAAATACACAGTGTTTCCCAACATGTGTTTTGAAAAGGGATTTCAAAGAATGGCATTGCAGACTTCTGTGTCTCAATTTCAGTAGCTTCCAGATCATATATACTCATTCTATAAATGAGAAACCCTGGGGGGAAAGGGATATCATAACCAAGGCTACAGATTCATCTTGTTTCTAGTAGTTAAACTGGACTCCTTGCTATCTTCAGTGTACTACAGGGTAAGCAGGAAGAAGAAAAGAGATTGACATTTTTGGGAGATTGTTAAAATTATGGTCCTTTAAAGAACAATTACTATTTCTAGGAATACAGTGTGAATGTATTTTGTTGGCTTGATCTTAAATGCCTAGCAGTACTCTTGCTTTCTCTACTCTAAGCCTCACTGATTCATACATGATTGGTCTTTTCCCCATGCAATCTTTTGCACGGGGAAAAGTGGGACACAAGAGTCCTCTGAAGTTTAGTTTTCTGATTGACTTGAAACTGTCGTGATATTAAGCTTAACTCCACAGTTACCTGTGATTTCCTTGCCCCTTGAAGCCTTTTCAGTAGAGTCTGATGGAAGAAAGAGAGCTTTTATAGTTCAAATCTTCATGCTACCTTTTGTTTCTCACAGATCTTTCCCCATGCAATCTTTTCCCTCGTTTGACACAATTGCAAACAGCACAACTGTGTGATTTCAGGTATCCCTGATATGAAAAGAGAGCAGCTTTTCTACCACAGTCCTTTACTTTTGCAATGTGCTCTCTCATCTTTGCTCTGTAAGAGCTGAGAAAACTAGTCATCTTACTGAACATGTGTAGATTGATTTTGTGAAATTTGGACAAGTTTTCAACAATGCATCAAAAAGCATAACCCTGATACTTAAGCCACTTTTTCATTTTGTTTTAATTCTTCATGACAACAAACAGGCACAGTACCTCTTCTCAAAAGGAAGGTTATCACATTGTATTGACACTGGCAGAACATTATCTCTCCTCTTTTGTCAAGAAATAGTGAAACTAATCTGATTGAAATGCAAAGCAATGACCCCTGCTCCCATCCAGATGGAAGATTTCAGCCCCAGTTAGTATTTGACAAAGTGAGTGAAAATGAGATTGCACTGTGGCAGTTGCCAGGTAACCTTGAGGTAGCCCCACCTATAATGCCAGCCAACTTTATAAATTACATATATATTACAAATACAATATTGATTTCATGCAGTCATATATCATTAGAAATGAAAAAATTGTTCGTTTAATTTACTGAGCCTTTTCTGATCTTTGTGGAAGCTGAAAACATTATCTTAAATATCAAGAGTCTAACATGAATAATTTCTTCATTTGGAACAAGTTAGTCCAATATTTGGTCATGCCAAGGGTAAGCTGATCTTTATGGTGCAGAAGAACAGAACAGCATTGACTCTATAATGAATAGTGAAGTAGATATCAGAATAAGAGGATTTAGTCATGCTGCTTAAGGATTTGTAAATACAAAGTATATGAAATATAAATAATTGTCCTTTTTTTTGTGTTTTTTAATTACACTCTGAAGTTCCATTTGTTTCCATTCAGCCTAGTGCAAAATGTTGTCAACTAATTTACTGTTATTTGCCATGGAATGAATAACTACCACAACTCTTCCCAATGCACAAGCTAACTGTACTTCACATATTCCATGCAGTTGTTGGATGCTTCAATGTATATGCATGTACCTGACCTTCTGAGGAGGGCAGCAGAAATTCCTGTATTCTCTCCCTTCCTTCTCAAAGGCTGTTCCTGTAAATCGAGGTTAGTCACTGTAGGTATCTGCAAGACTGAGAGCTGATACAGGTCCTTCAATGTCACAGAAGTTGGTCCCGTAGAGTTAAACCAGCAGAAGAGGTAGGCCTAAATTTTTATGCTGAAGTGTATATATATACACTACAGTTAGGAATCCCTTTTTTTCATAATCCAAAGAGAAAATCAAATGTCTGGATGCTAATTAAATTTTATTGATTTAATTAACTCAAAGAGAAATTCAAGGAATAGATATACTACTTGTTAATCCTTTCATTAAAGATCTTTCCCCATTATGCTCACAATTAATCCAGTTCTACAGGAATTTGCATTCCGCAGATGAGTGCAACACATTAGATTATAGTGTAATTTCTTAATGGAGAGCCCTTAAATAGGCATTACAGTGATTTATGATATGTTGTATGGATGGTTCATGTATTTTGTCTTTGTGCTTAACAATGCAGCAAAAATACCACATAACAAGCTGCATGTCAATATGAGGATTTATCACTGAGTGCAAAGTGTATACTTCCCATGGATGATGTGACTTTATTGACACCATCATCTGCTGAATCTCATAACTTTTTTTCCCTCTCCTAATAATTTGCCCCGTTAATCTGTTAATCTCAATGCTTTATGATGGTTGTTACCTAGCAAACTAGCTGCATAGATTTCCCAAATTCTCACATGGCCAGAGAACCACAATCTTCATGTTTCTCTTTGTTTAACTTTTTTTGCTGTTGAACATGGCACTGGGACATATTTTCAACGACTGCTTTCTGTGCTACTCAGATATCTCACAGCCTTGTGGTGTTCAGTTACCTACAAATTGCCTCATGCGTCCCTCACCATGGGCATTATCTTAAATAATTCACACTCCATTCTACCTTACTGCATGAGATGCAAGCAATTAAAAAAATATTTAGGACATTCTTTACATAAAGCTCACATAATTTCATATAAGTACAGTTGAACAATCTTGTGTAGTCAGATCTGCTTCAAGAAAACTCCAGCTCAGCACAAAATATACCACTTTGCATGTGAACTGTTTTCCTTGTGATTTGTGTCTGAATCATGAGAATGAACATCTTCAGTGCAAGCTGCACTGTTGACGGAGCATATATAGGCAGTTAAATCACTTTTATCTCCTTGATGCTCTTGCAATTTGTTCTTTTTATTTGTTTGGTGTGGGTATTTTTTCCATTTACAATCGGGGCAGAGCAGATGGCAAAGGCTTAGCTTGATGCAACATGTCCATAAAAAAGCTGTCAGTGAGCCTTCTCTCCAGCAGACCTATTTCACTTTGAGAAGGACTTTTCTTCCACTGTAATGAATCTCAAGGAATATGACTTTAGGAAGAAACATATAGCTATATGAGCAGCAAAATTTAACAGTTCTGAGGTTCTCTCTGAACTCACTATAGAACTTCTCCTTTAGGGGAGGAAGCTGATACTGGGGGATTCTTCTCTGCAAAAGGCAATGTGTTTTGGCAAAACTTGTAAGAATTCCTCAGTTTTGCTGCTTCTGTTCTTCTGTCATTAAAAGGTGTTTTGGGGAAGCAGGGAGTGACAGGAAGCTGGTAAAGTCATAGAGACATCAGGCCTGCATTTGTTCATGGCTTGATAAAGCAAATCACATCATTAAGTGCAGTCTCATTAAGTTCTTCTCATCAAGTTCCAAAAGAAAAAAAAACACCTTAGATTTTTGGTCCCACTGGATTTGAGCTAATTCCTAAATATCTTCTGAAGCTGTAACTTCAGAAGCTATTTCTGCTGTTATTTCTGCTGCCAGCAGTGCCCAGTGTGTGCCAACATACACAACCCTCTACAGATAGATGGTAAAGTCAGGCTTTACCCCAAAACACTATCTGAACAGAAAATACAGGTAAAATAAACTTTAACATTGCTTATACCTTAGCTAGAGAAATGATGGCATGGACTGCTTCAGTATGCCAAAGGCCACACACAACGTCTGAGGAAGAGCTATATCTGAGGTGGAACTGTGAGCAGAAAACTTCTGAGTCACAGCTCAGTGCATTCACCACAGTTCATCCTTCCTTTTCAAAGTACTGCCATGTAGTAACATATTATTCAAAGCGGCTGTCAAGTCTGACTAGCTGTTTTTCTAACAAATGAAGGAGTGGCAGTTGGCAAAAGGTGATAATAGCACTGGGCAGCAAAGAGTGTAACTGCCTGTGCCATGCATTGTATTATACATTTTATCTTTCAATGCTCCCTTAGAGAAGCACAAACAAGAATACAAAGGAAGCTGAAATCTGACACCTGCTTATAATTTATAATACTCATTATATTTTTGGGACAGCTATCTCTTGGCAAGGTAAGTTCTTTTATTTATAGGCAGGGGCTGCTCATGTTTTGCATGCTAATGGCATTCACATCTGCAAAGCCTATAAATTAGCCTCCAGCTCATTACGGCAGTGCCATTGTCCTACTTGCCAGTGTGTAATCTGATCCCAAATGTTTCAGATGCCCACAAAATAAAATCAGCCTGAGGGAAGAGCTTCACTGTTGCAGAACTAGCAAATGAAAAAATATCTTCCTCCCCCTCAAAAAAAGGAAAATGACATACAATGACTGGATGGAAGGTAACTGCTAAGTGTTTCAAAAATTAACTCCTTGGAGTTTTCAAGGATGAGCCCCAAAGCCTAACACTTAATAAACTGGAAAGCTGTTGCCATGTTTTAACATGCTTATGCCAGTTCAGCCAAAATAATGTAGCAGATTTTTAAAGGGTTCCCAATAAAATGATCTTTGTAGAAGATTAAGTCACTTGGCTGTGCATCCTGATTTTATCCTGACGTGTCATACAGGAGCACTTGTGTTGTTATTACTGTTTTGATTCTGGCTGTGCATAGCTTTCTGAAACATCCATGTATGGTTTTTTTGGTGAACCTTACAATGGCAGTCCCTACTTTCAAGTAGTCAGGAGTTTACAATTATGCCAAGATTTTGCCCCTTCATTAAACTGGCACAAAGATGAAACATGCCTGCATTGACAAAGCAGGATCATAGAGCGTATATCCCCTTCCATCCAGATGTGCAAGTGTCTCCTATGTTAATTCACTTTGTCAAATGTCACTGTATAGTACAAGTTTGCTGGTCCCACAAGTTCAGCTACTGAAATGTCTCAGGTGCAACTTTGCTACCATCGATGGAAAGAGAGGACCCTCCACCAGCCTCAGATAAACACTGGCTCACTCTTGTAACTTCCATCTGGTTGCCTTTGACTGTGCTGAGGCACATAAACATAACCATCCTTTTAAAATGAGGAAAGTGAAACCCTTACAACCCCACACCCTACCCATATTTTTTAAAAGATCTTAAACAGGATGACAAAGCTGCTGTCAGCAAGCTCTCACCCACTGCCCAGACTTGCTTCTGCATTACCCTACTGCTTGCCTCCTTTGGCCTTTTTATACCTTCCTCCCAACCTCTACACCTACTCTTCCTTGGCAGGAGAGTCCTCAGAAACCTCCCTTCCATGCTGGGCTACTGCTGTAAGTAACTGACTGTAAATGAGAAAAAGGCCTGAAACAGGAGAGCTTCAACTGAGGCTTCAGAGTGGGAGGGAACAAGGTACAGGTCATTGCACAAGAGTGGTGCTGGATTCAGGATCCTAATGTGCCTACATGCAGGAGGTGCAGCAGTATATTGCATGCCTTTATTGAATTCTGGTTGAAAATAATAGCTGGTTATTTATTTATTTACATGTAACTCTCTTGTTTGTCACAGTAGGTGGGAGAGGAGAAGAAAAACAGGGCTCTGCATGAGTCATAACCCAGAAAAAGCTCTGCTGAGAATACAGCCTACACTGCTCTGCAGTGTAGCCCAGGTGATAAGCATCCGTGTTGCTGTTGTCTGCATGTTGTCAGTCTTATACTACCATGAATGAAAATATTCACTATGATTTATTCAAATGGGGTTATAAGTAGGGGTAGTTAGGGAATTCTCCATTTCATTTTCTTGGCTTTTTCATACTACCTGGAAAAGAGGAAATGCAGCATAAACAAAAATAACTACTTGTTTAGAACAAACACAGAAATGTAGAAAAAATTAGTTGTTACATCTAAATCCAGGGTTTGGGCTCACTTCTGTTCAATTGTACTGTTGGTCTTGCGAAGAATTGCACAAAACTTGATCCTGCTATGGGGCCCAGGGAGGGTTTATACATCTCTGAGGGAACAAGAGGGCCTGGTGTTCTCCCTGAACATGTTTAAAGGCAGCACAGGTTTAAAGGCAGCCTTCCTGCTCACATTGGGAATCAGGCTGCTCAGTGCTGAGCCTGCGATGAACTTCTTGCAGACAGGCCCTGGAGCAATCACCGCTGGATGAGAACCACTGTCCACGTCCAGGCTGCTCTGAACATGTTGAGCCGGGGATGGCAGCAAGCACTGACGGGGGTACTTCTCCTCCTCACATCTGCCTCACCCAGAAGCTGAAGACCACTTGGTTCTGCTGAGGTGCGAGCCATATGAGGCCCTGCGTGTCCCACAGTGAAGGAGCAAGCTCTGGCTGTGCCTGAAGCTGACTTTTTAGGCTGAATTTCTGTCCTGACCCTCCATATCACACACTGGGCTCCTCCAGCCTGAAGCAGACTGTACAAACAGACTATTTGCAAGAATTTCCAGTATTTGAGTAGTTTATCAATGCTTTCCATGTTTTTTGTGCCTCTCCTTTTCCCAGAAGAATGGAGTACGGGATAAACTGGGTCTTGCTGTTTAGATACTGCACTGAGCAATTTAGTGTCAGTGGCCAGACAGAGCTGATTCCTACCCCATTTCTAATTGCATTGACTTTCTAAATATGGCATAATATCCTTTACAATAAATAGCATGTGTGGGGAAAAAATTAAGCATTTTTCTTCAGACCACCTGTGATAAAGCCTCCTTTTTGCTTTCCTCTGCCTATTGTGCTTTTCTTTAAACTTTTACTGAACCTATATTTTGTACCTAGTTCTTCATGCTTCATACTACTGAGATCCAAGTAATTTTTTCTTCACAAATGGTAGCAAACAAGAAAAGCATGCAAAGACTAGAAACAACTATGCTGTAAAGACTGTTTAAAAACATATCTTTTCCTCTGTGTGTATTTAGCAGTTTCCATCTTTGCCATATGTTCTTTCCTCATCAATTTGCCTTTTAGATTGTTCTTTAACACTTGCCTGTTTTCTTGCTTCTACAACAGAAGGGGAATTGATCTTTCATTTGTTCCACAAATATTCCTTATTGTCCCAGGTTTTATTACCCCATCTGTTATTGTGTGATCGATTGAAGTCTCTTGTGGTCTTGCTTTTCCAACTGATCACACTATACCACAGACTATATTTCAATTTAATTGCTATCTACTGTATCATGTGCAAACTAGAAAGAGAGGAGCAAAAAGATGAGGATATTTTTCCCCTGCCTACCATTCCTCTCTTTCTGTGTAAGGACATATCTTCAGTGCTTACTCATTATTGGTGACAGCGTTTAAATGAAATCCCTCATGTCCACCCTTTTCTACATGAATCCGATGCTTAGATCTCAGTGTTTACTACTATAAGGCACATACAGTATGTAAAGTATATACAGAATAAGATCACCAACACTTGAATGGAACAGGTAGATACTGTCACACTTCATGAGCTGAAACAACACTTCCCTGCAGCACCCTTGCCAAAATGGAAACTTCTCCCTTCAAGCAGTTTTTCCATGTTCTCCCTCCTCCATCTCCCAGCCCTTTCCTACTGCTCTCAACACTTACTTTTGGTCATGCATGACTGTGTTAATTCTGCATCTCTATGTAGTTTTAAAATTACTTTTTCTCCCATATTTTTATGCATTCATGACACAATCTTCTGCAAAGTCCAGTTTCATCTTCCTGCACTCAGCTCTGTCTACCACAGAAAAGTGCTCAAGAAAGATACGCTTTAAAATTAGAGGTACAGTACTGTTTCTGCAGGGAGAAGCTAGCCCTGCAAATGTGATTGAGCTGATGTGAAGATGATGAGTCATCTGTAGCAGGACAAATAGATGGAAAATTCTCCTATCTTTCCAGCATGATGGGAGAGAAGACTCAGAATTTTAACTATTTATACTTATTGCCTTTTATCATAATAGAGCAAAGTGGGTCATTGCCATGTAGAAACTCGGAGGCAGCTCCTGGTGGAACAAGGCTTGAGAGAGATTGCGTCAGAAGCAGCACCCCTGATTTGCCCCTGAAAATAATGACTCAAAGTATTGACGTCCATGCATGCTGTGTTAATCCAGTGTCATGTCTGCGTGTGCTGCTAATTTGGATTTGTGATCCCTCATTTGAGCATGTGTTTAAAGACCAGCCTGTCTCTTAGAAATCAGGCAGACTGAAGTATTGGGTAAGTCATTTATTAAAGCTAAATGGGGTCTTTAATTTGGAGCTGTGCATTGAAATGTACCCTGTCTGTCTCTGAATGTGCAGCTAGAGATCAAGTTTATCCCAAAAGCTCCTGATGCCACCGCTAGGAACCAAGATACTATTTTACAAAAGCTACCTGTGCTGAGGCTGGAAAGAACAAAAATGGTGATGCTCTTCTACAGTGCTGTATGGGCATATCTAAGATGCACATAGCTTTTACAGAGCGAAAGAGGAATGACAGGAAATACATATCAATGCAAGTAAGTATTGGTGGAAAGGAAAACTTCTGTATCTCTATCAAGCCAGTTTTTCCTTGAGATGTTTGAATGAATAGCTCTAGACTTGATTATTTCCTAAAAAATATTGAGTTATATACATACACATGTATATATTATCTCAGAGCTAAGAATGGACAGCAGGAAGGAGCTACCAGTTCCCTAAATGAACTCAAAACCATAAGCAGTGCCAAACTCCCACTGGAAGGCAAACAGGTGTTAGGCTCTGCCTTGCACACACCTGTGGTGCAGGTGTCTGGGCAAGAGCTAACCCCATTGTCTGGGTGACTGTCCATCATCAGTGGGGAGACAATCAGACTCTTCTCTACACTTACAACCTCAGTCTAAAACAGCTGAGTGAGAGGAATTCTGCTTTAGGTTCCCAGCCTGCAGTTTCAGGGGCAATAAGAACCTAAATGTCATAAAATTATAGAATAATTTAGATTGGAAAAGACCTCTAAGACCATGGAGTCCAACCATTAACCCAGCACTGCCACCTCTAAACCATGTCCCACATGCCACATTCATGCATCTTTTAAATATCTCCAGGGATGGGGACTCCACTTCCCTGGACAGCCTGTTCCAATGCTCGACAGCCCATTCCATGGAGATATTTTTCCTAATGTCCAATCTAAACCTCCCCTGGTGCAGCTTGAGGCCGTTCCCTCTTTGCCTGTCACTTGTTACCTGGGAGAAGAGAGCGACCCCAGCTCTCTAGAAACTCCTTTCAGGTAGTTGTAGAGAGTGATAATGTCTCCCCTGAGCCTCCTTTCCTCCAGCTCTCTCAGCTGCTGCTCGTAAGGCTTGTGATCCAGACCCTTCACCTGGATCTCTTGCCCTTCCCTGTCATGCTCCAGCATGTCAATGTCCTTCTTGTAGTGAGGGGCCCAAAACTGAACACAGGATTTGAGGCTCGGCCTCACCAGTGCCGAGTACAGGGGGATGCTGCTCGGAAGGCTGCGTGGTGCGGGGCGGAGGGTTCCTGGGCACGACAAACCCCTCTGTGGGAGAGGATTTTGGTGGGAGCTGTCGCTGCCCGCCCCGAATCGCATCCCCCCCAGCCCCGAAGCGTTCCCGAGGTGTCTCTGCCCCCTGGCGGGCAGAGTTTCAAACTTGAAACCCGGACTTAGAAAGGTGTGAAAAAATATTTCCAGCTTTGTGTCTGATGTTGCACAAATATGATATTTTTCAAAACACATCTTCTCTGGATTTATCTGATGTGAATACACAAGTCAGAACAATTATAAGCATGCTGTCCTGCAAGAGTTATTAAGTCTTTCCCATTCTTCTGAATAAACAGAAGTTTGTCTTAAAAGAAAGTAAAAAACACAGTGAAACTCTCCAGCCCCTTGTGCATGAGTATACACTGTGCCTTGGGTTTTTTTGCAGGGCTGGTTCAAAAGATGGTCAGTTTGCAACCATGGAAAAGGAATTATGGACAAAACCGAGGTCAAAGATGACACAGTTCTTTGTTTGATGCTTACCTTTTTTTTTCATTTTGGGTTAATGAGGTAAAGAAAGAAAAGTTGCAGCAATAAACCCATAGGCCTTAGTTGTTTGAAGACCCTGGATGTTGTGCGGGCATGATCTAAATGAGCCTGAGGCCTCTAGAGAGCTTTGAAGTAAAATCCCTGCCACCTGGGATTCTGCCATTTCCTTTAATAGAGGTGGAATTTCACCCTGTGCAACTGCAGCACAACAGAGAGATTTCTATACAACCTAAGTGTAGAAACCTGGAGTTAGTGAGCTCACGTGCACTTTTGAGCCTCTGCATTGGCAACCATAGGCACTATGTACACAGAAGGAGGGCTCTTTACTATCCTTTTATTTCTAAGATTTTAGGTCTTCCCAGGTTGATGGAGTCACACAAGGTGTCCTTTGCTGGAATGAGAAAGGGTTAGTCACACCTCTGCAGGCCAAACTGTTGCCCTAGCATTTTCACAAGGCTTTTGAAGCAGCCTTAGCAGCACATCAGTTGCACAGAGCCAGCTTATTTCATCTGTGCCAGTCACAGATGAGTCTCTAATGTTAACTGAGTTCAACCAAGGGCTATTGACAAGATCTGGTCAGAAAAATTGCTTTCTTATAAATTCAGATAATAGCAGCTTTTGAGCACACATGAGGAAATTGAAGTTTAATCTGGAAATACTGATGGAGTGGTTGTTGTGGGTTATACCAAGTACCTCTCGTCCCTATCTTGTTTTGTAAGTTGAATGACTACCCTGCTTAGATGATGCTAATTAGTTATTATGGCTGTGATGCCTGAAGAGAGATTAATTAGAATTTGGGCTCTTGGACATGGAGGAAAGCGAGCATAAGACGCTGCTCAAGGACAACACCCATGAATTATAAAACAATTGGATTTACAACAGGCATTTAGTCCGTGGACATGGCTTTTTCCTTAATGGTTTTAGTTGAGAGGTAAACACGCTAGAAAAAAGTAGTCAGGTAAAATGGATAAAGGAGGGGTACCCCAGCCCTGAGGGGACTCCCTACTGCAGGGAAGAGGGATGCTCTTGGCACTGTGCTACCCACCATGTGTCCCACTGCAAAAAATGCAATTTTGGGAATCAGCCTGCAGATTTCTGCTGGTATGTATCGAAGCCTGTGAGAGCCCAGGCATACCTGTCTGGCTGGAGCTGACCTTCACTCAGTGCTACTTAGTTTTCTCTGATAGCTGGGTAAATGATTGCCAGCAGTGGTAAATGATTTACTCCACGTAAAGCACTGTCTACTAGAGAGGCATATACCTCATTACATTGCAGAGGAAAAATATTTCTATAAAGCCACAAATATTATGAAATTATTTTCTCACTCACCTAACAAATAAATTAAGGTAAGGGTAGTGGTGGTGAAAGAAGATTAGGATTCTTTTTTCCCATAGTAGAAGAAAGAAATGAGGAAAGTGTCTAGATTTTCCTAACAACTACAAAACACACAGCTGTGTTCACGGCTGAGATAACGTATGCTTGGCAGAGCAGCTTGATCCAGAATGCCCAGAGAGATTCAGGCAGGTTTGGTGTTTAGTGAAACAAACCTTCTGTTTGTTTTGTTATGTATTAGGGCATCTTCTCCTCATGATCACAGCACTACATGTTTTTCATGCGTGCATCATTGCGGTCCCACAGAGCTGACTCTTACCATCTGCTCTCTGTGAAGATGTGGCTTATAGAGCCCGGAGGTGAGAAAAACTACATATGCTGCTGGAGCTGCCTATTTTGCTGCAAGAGGCATCGGTTTATTAGTTTGTTAGATTTCTTCACTACTAAATCCAAGCATCATTGTGGCTGAAGGCAGATAACTTCACTGATGGTGTTGTAAGCCCTCAGTCATACAGAATGGAATCTTTGGAATATTATCTTTTAACTCCAGCTAGATTTCCTGGTTGTTTAAAAGCCAGGTGTTTAAATAGAAAGGAGAAGATGGAATTTCTCTCTTCATGGGGTCACTGGGAGCAGCAGGGTAGGCCATTCAAGCCACTAATGCCAGGGTTCGGCTTGGAGGCTGCCCTCAGAGCTTCTCATCATGACACCACAGCATCTGGGCACTAAGGTACTCCAGGTGCAGGCACAGCCTTAGGAAATCAATTAATGCAATTATTAAAAATGGCAACAAGCTCTACACTCCTGTCTGAACTGGGGAAACTCTCTAACTTTTAACCTTGTAATGAAGCAAGCACTTTCCTGAGTGGTACTCCGTTTCTCACAAAATAGATGAAATTTAACCTCCCTTCTCTTCCGACAGGTTTCACTTCTTGTGATGAAGAAAATACTTTCTGCATTTTTTTCTGAGGTGACTTGAATGCTGACAGTGAGACTGCTCAAAAATCACCTCTTGGCACTGCACAAATGAAGTTCTGCTGTAGTGAGAAAATCAAATGATCCCAGTACCCAGTTCTGCCATTACTCCTACTCTATGCAAAAAACTCTGCTGATGACTCAGGCTTGCAAGTAGTTCTGGCAATATTTATTTACAGCTCTAATTTGTTATGAATTTGGAATGAAATCTGAACAGTGGGAATGACCATCAGAAGGATGTTGAGAGGGCTGGTGAAACACCAGATAGCTTGAGGTAGTCTGCCTGAGATTTTTGCAACTTGCCTATGGTGACATCATCTTATTGTTCAGATTTTAGCATCACAATCTATTCCCTAGAATTTGCCAGCATTCAGTACTCAAATGAGATGGACCATCCTGCCTCACAGGACACCTCGCCTGAATATCTTTTGAGGAACTGACATTGGGCATAGTTTGATCATCTTTGTTATCAAAAAGGACCTATGACAAAATCTCATTTGATGCAGTCCAATAAGAACTCATGTGCCCCTATCCTCCATGAAACCTATACAATCGTTCTTACCCACTATTCTTTTTCATACCCTCAGATCTCAAAGATGTTTCTTCCTACTGACCTCTTTGCTGAGGCCTAGAAGCTGCTCCAAGACTTAATCAAATGTGTACAATTTGTGTACCTAATACACATGCACCCCTAGTCCTGTGATGGGCACGTACCTGCTCATATAATGAAAGTTTTCTTTGGTGCTGGCCGATGGGGTGTCATGATGGGATGTGTGCAATCTTATTGTGGAGAACTGTTTCTCCCATGACAAAAATTTTGGCTGCTCATTCATGACATGTGATGGAGGAGCCTTCATTTTGATCATCTTGGGGGTGCATTTTCAAAGATGGAATGGGAAAAGATCAGGCCATATGGGTCTTGAGTACCACTGCTTGGCTATGCCCAGCACAGCCTGCTTCGAAGCTGGAGCACATTGCAATCAAATACTTACTAAATGGCCATTAGGAAACATGCATTTATTTAATGCTGAGCCCGATGTGAGACAAGTCATCCTCACAGGACACCTTTCTTCATCTCATTTGCATTAAAATTATCCAAAAAAACCAAGCAAGAAGTTGACCGTTTCAACAGCAAAGCAACTTATCGCAAGCTTTTGGTACCCGAAGTGACTTAACCCCATCAGGATTATCGATGTTGGGTAATGCTGGTCTAGCGAAGAGAGAGGAGAATGAGCAGCTCCTGTCCTCAGGAGGAGGGCAGGCAGGGCAGACGGGACGAACGAAGGGATGGGGGATCGCGGGGAGCCGGGACGAGCAGGGAGCGGCCCCGGCCGGTGGGGTCGGAGGAGCGGAGCGGAGCGCAGGGGAGGGAGCGCG
>NW_008651591.1:0-441 GCF_000695815.1 Acanthisitta chloris
TTTACAACTACCTGAAAGGGGGTTGTAAGAGGTAGGGGATAGACTCTTCTGCCATGCCTGCAGTGAGAAGACTAGAGGGAATGGTCATAAGCTGAGACAGGAGAGATTCAGATTAGATATTAGGAAAAAAATTTTTACTGTTAGGGTGGTCAGGCATTGAAATAGTTTGCCCAGGGATCTGGTGGAGTCACCATCCCTAGAAGTGTTTAAGAAGCATCTGGATCTGGTGCTGGAAGTTATGGTTTAGGGTTCAGGGGTTACAGTAGTGACAGGTTAATGGTTTGACTTAATGATCTAAGAGGTCTCCTCCAACCTTGATGATTGTATGATTCTCTTCCTCTAAGCTTTATGCACAAGAAAGGTAAACAAGCACAGCTCCAGTCTAAGTTGTATAGCCTTTTTTGACACATTGCAGGCCACCAAAATTATGAGGCAGATGGG
>NW_008651591.1:452-3767 GCF_000695815.1 Acanthisitta chloris
AAAATCCACCATCACTGGGGCTCTAGAGATGGCAGTTGCTGCTACTGGAGGGTGAGAGGGAGGGGAAGGCATTAAAAACCTTGGAGGTAAAGCCACCCTTTGACATCTCATGTAGGAGAACAGAGGAAACGTCATCCCACCCTCCCCAGCCTGGATCTGAGTGGTGAGGGAAGGGAATTCAATCAACTTTTTTAATCCCTGAAAGATATCATGGTGGTTTGCATTCAAGTTGTCAGGCAGGCAGATGGATTCCTTAAATGCCTCTTCCCCAATTAGCCAAAGAAAAGTCACAGCTCTTGTGCAAAGTGACTATGGAGGCACCCATTAATTTCTATGGACTTGAATGTAAACAGGAATGAAAAACTCCTGCTAACTTTCCAGGGAGACTCACTTTGAGTGCACGTGTCCTTGTGTGCCTTTGCCATCTAGAGAGATACAAGGTCCCTCTTTCTCTCCCTGAGATGAAAATTATCATCTTCAGAGACACCATCCCCAGCAGATCCCAACTGTCTGCTCCTTGAGAAGCTGCTTGGCTTCTTGGAAAGATTTTTTTGTTTCTTAAACTAGGTGGCAGAAAGGATAGGGGAGGATAATCTTTGCATCCACAGAGTAGTTGGGAA
Organism: Acanthisitta chloris; assembly: GCF_000695815.1. NCBI lineage: Eukaryota > Metazoa > Chordata > Aves > Passeriformes > Acanthisittidae > Acanthisitta > Acanthisitta chloris. The sequence continues at coordinate 1,073 of NW_008651591.1, forward strand.
CAAGAGCAGTATCTCTTGCTCCCCAAGAAACTCATCATCCTTTGCCCAGGCTGGAAGCATTTACAGAGGAAGGAGGGCTACTTTGGACTCTGAGCCAGGCCCGGGGAAAAGAGAAAGCATGAGGAAAAAGAGAGAGAAGGTCTGCAAATGAACAGTCAGAATAAACAAAGCCTATCAGCCCAGGCAAGAGGCCAAAGTACAACTGCACTAAACAAATCATGGCGGAATCAGCAACTGCAAATTAATTTTCATTATTACAATTGATGGAAAATTTCTGATGCCACTCATGCTTTCTTTTGAAACACTACTCAGACATTTAATTGGCTCGGTTCTTATAGAGCTGATTGCTCTTTTTTTTCCTTCTGGAGTATAGCAGGCCTGTATCTACAAACAGAAACTTTCGGACATGCTTCCCTGGCTCCCCACTGGACATGAGATGGGGAATGAAGCTTTGCACAAACTAAGCAATGCAGGAGAAATGTGGAGAGAAACCGGGCTGACTTGGGAAGTTGAATCATTTCAATTCTTTGTTCTCTCATTTCTTTGTGACTTCGACTCTAGCACTACCAAACAGCCCTATGCTTGCAGCACCTAAAATACCATGAGTTAGTCACAGAGATGAAAATTGCATCTGATGATGTCACCATATAGGGTGGTTTTGGTGCTTTAGTCACCATACAGGTGCCTTCACTACCACACAAACGCTCATGTGAGCTCTGACATATTTCTAGCACTATTTGATAAAAAATTAATAATGGCTGAGTGTCTGTGCTCATGAAACACTTTTCCTTCAACTTACTAGACTCTTTGGCCAAAGAATTCTCATCCTCTGATTTGAGCCTTCTTCCAGGAAACCAACTGTCCCCCATAGGTCAGGCCTGCATAGACAGAGAAATTTCAGCCAGATGCTTCTAAGTTTTTCCCCAGTGTTTTATGAAGGCCTCACAGAAATGATTAATCTGTAGGATTCTTGAGGTATATGACATTGGGAAATGGTGTTTTAAGCTTTCACCAGAAAAAGCAGCTTGGCTTGCTGCTGAGACACAGGTTCAGCTCTGATTTTATCTCCACTCCCTAGGTCTAGTCTTGGCTGGTTGATCTGCCCTTTAGAGGACAACCAGGTGTAGGAGCAAAAAGTTCTTTTCATGGCCAGGGGATCCATCTGTATGGCAGAAAAGGCTGTGGAAGAAGGATGCTCTAGTCCATTGAGAGCTGTATGACACCAGGCTGCCTTAATGGGAAATGCCATGGTGGCAGCTCTGCAGCCATGTGGAGGGATTTCTCCTCAATTATCAGGGAGTTGGTTTTGTGTACACCTTCTCCCTGGAAGCAGTGAGAAGATTTTTGAACCTGTCTGATTGATTCATTCATTGGCTGATTTCACTGGGATACAATTTACAGATCATTTCCTAGGAGGAGGGAGCCCAGAGAGGCTCAACCATCATATCCTCTGTCATTCCAAGTCAAAGACAGCTCCATGCTGGGGGACTCCCAATGCCAAAGGGGGAAGATGTTTTGCAGCATGGTTCCCAGAGATTTCTGGAGCTGCTTGGCACCAGTATCCTTGTTTTTCCTGAAAAGATCCCTCACTGCAAAATGGTCTGGTACATGATGGCAACGAACAAGCTGGAGGATGTGAAGGGATGTGGTGGCCTTTCAACAGTCAGAATTGCATGGCTGGACCAAAGCATGCCCCCTCAAAGTCTGCAGTATGGCTGTCCAGTATGGCCACCTGTAACACACCAAAGATATTTGGGAACATCACAGGTTTCCGGCTTGGAGTCCAGAAGGATGGCTTCAGGTCTAAACCGTTGCTCCAAGGCTTTCAGGACTTCTCCCAAGAAGCACAGGGTTGGGGAACTGGATCATTTTAAACAAGCAAGTACCTTTCCACCCAAAACAAATGGCTAATTACATGTGCCCCAGTGCACAGTTAGCTATTGCAGGGAATTTCAGTATTGCCTTCACATCTCTGTGCCTACTGAGTTGCTGCTGTTGTTGCTGGCAGGCACCAGCACAGGACCTGTTGAGTCATACAGAGCTTCAGAAGAAGACTGAACTGCCTTCAAATCAAATTTGACACCAGAAGACGACAAACAGGCAAGTTTAACATAGGGGAGGCCAGCTCCTCCCATCTCTATGTAAAACAGGACTTATAGAAAATCCTGCTAGAAAGAACCAACAGGTGATGGCCAGTGATAAAAATGGAAGTGTCCTGGGTTGCAGTGTGGGGGTAGCCAATGGTATGTATTCTATTGTCCTCTCCACAAGCTGTTAGAGCAGGTGGGGCAGTGATCGTTATCACCTTGTCCCCGATAGCTCCCTCAGGGGGCTGTCTCTGTTTAATGGGCTGTCAAGGACCCATGCATGACCCATAGAATTACATCATCCCATTGTGAAATGCCTCACCCCAGCCGGTGGGGAGCCAAACATGGTCACAGGGATATAAGCTGGGGTTTGGACCAGAACAGGTAGCCCTTTGCCTGCTGGATTCCCAGAGGACAAGAGCTGCTGCTGGACCTTCAGGAGAGGACCAGTTCTGCGGGATCACTGCTCCAACAAACCCATCGCTCCAGGAGGACTGCAGCCACCATTTAACTGGACTACTATCAACGTCCTGACTGACAGGGTGTCAGGTTACTTTTGGGCTCTGTCAGTGGGGTTTTTTCTGGTTTTTTTTTTTTGGTACTTTTGC
>NW_008651592.1:0-6154 GCF_000695815.1 Acanthisitta chloris
AATTAAAGCAAATGTAATTAAGAGCGTGGGATGGAAGGGACCTCTGCGGAACAATAATTACCAAATATGCCTGTTTTAGCCAAAGCCATGTCTGCATTTGAGGGTTCAGGCACAGCTCCAGCTTAAACTGGTCCCCTCCCCGTGTCCGTCTCCAGCGCAAAGCCAACAGTGTAAGATGCTGCTTGGAACCAACGTTGCAGAGTTCCTCACCCGTGTTGTAGGCAGGGGATCTTTTGGAGAGAAGTTTAATGGCTTTTCAAGAACTTTTATATCTTTTTTTTTTTCTTTTTTTCTTTCTCTATGAACCATCTTTCTGAATAGATTGTTTCTCATCATAATTAGGTTACTTTCGCAGATGCTAGAAATTTAAATTCCTCTGGTGTTATTTCTCTATATTTTTATGAGTTGTCTTTATAAGACCTCGACAGCTGAATAAAGGCTTGCCAGCTACAGCACCTTTTATCTGGGCTTGTCTTTGCATCTTTTTAACAGAACATTATCTACTAAATATACTCCTGAAGCTATCTTTGTCCCTGACAATGCAGGAGAAGCTATTTCCAGTCCAGCTGAGAGGGCTCCACTTTTTAACAGAAATAATGGCCTTACTTAGAGGTTATAAAAGGTTTAGAGCCATTCCTGGCATAGCATAAACAAGCTTAGGAGCTCCTCAGGATCTTGGAGTGCACTAGTCGTGCATGAACCTGGGAGAGGGGATACCTGAGGGGTGTTTTCTTCTCTCCCTAGAAGTGCTACTTTAGCAGTTGGTTTGAGCAAGGCTCACAGACACTTCATTCCAAACTCCCAAGGGGGAAGGGTCATATTTGATGCTGTTTTGTGTCTTGGATAGCAACAGGCAGCTTAAACAGTCCACCTTGTTTTGTCCTTGGGAACTGAGGGTTTGGGTGACCTGGAAAATTGGATCTTTCCATTCAGTGAGAATAGAAACATAACATTCTACTAGAAGATACCATGCTATCTCTAAACAAGATGATGTTGGCTCTTGCTTAATGTGAACTACTTTGCTAATTAGCCTAGATGGCTTCTTATTCTAAACCCTTCCATTTTATGGTCCATTTTAAGTGCCTAGAGACCTTTACCTGTACTGGTCATATGCATTTCAGTCTGCATTTGTCCTAGACAAGCTGCACACAGGTTGTGAATGTCCTGCAGTCCCACAGTTCTGCAGCCTCAAGCAAGGAGCAGTGGCCTGGGTGAGTGGGAGCAGCTCTTTCAGCCTCTCATGACACTCGTGTTTCTTACCTCTGTGGCTAACATGACACATCCTGTGTTGCTGATGTTCTCTTTCTTGGTCTTGGTAAAACCAGCAGGAACTGGCTATGGGTACTGGTCCACTCTCCTGGCTTGTCATTACTCCTGCAGCACAGGAGTGAAGAGATGTGTGGTTGTACACACACTGAAGGGCCTGAGCTTGCATTCTGTACTTGTCATCCTTCTGCCTTCTTCACAAGGGCTTGTGACATTCCCAGGGTGATGCTCCCCTTACTGCTGGTTAGGGGCTTCATATATGGAAGTATCTGTGCTTCAACTGTCTTACTTTTGAGCTGGTTACACGGTTTGAGCATGAGTCTTGTTGCCACTTCAGCTGTTCTGCAGAATCCTTATTTTCATGCTTCTGTGTCCCTAGAGCAAATGCTACCTGCTCAGTGTACAGCTTGTCTTAATGTTGCTTCTAGCCAAAATGAATAAAATATCACTGGGTGTCTTCCTGCCTCACTTTCTGTTCTACTTCCAAGCAGTCAGGATCTTTGAGAGAGAGAGAGAGAGCGAGCGAGCTGCTGAATGAAATCTGTCTAAGTCTCAGAATGAAATCCAAGTCCCAGCTCTTTGCAGATGGGTTCCTTTATCCCATATAGCCTGCTGATGTTACAAATTCTACCTCTGTTGGCTTCCCCACGGTTGTCTTGCAGGGGGAGGAAGGGAATATATTGTCTGGGTGCTGGGGAGGCAGAACTTTACTGTTCCAAACAAGAAGTGAAGATATGTCAAGCTTTCTTACTTCTGTCTTTCTTGTGTGGTACATGACATGATGAGAACTCATGAAGGGGGGGAAGGTCTTGGAAATATCCTTCAACAAAGCAAATGCTGCTGCTGTGCCCAGATCCATCTTGATACCTGCTCTCTCCTGATCTATTCATGCACTGTAGGAGCTGAGGTGTAAGACTTGGAGATGTGGTATACGTAGAGGAATTCCTCCTGAGCCCTAAGTGCTGCCAATGACTGATAAATGGGTGATCTGAAGTAGTAGGTGAGAGCTGTTGTATGTCCCCTGCACAGCAGCAGGTTGGGCTCAGCACCATGACCACACATTTGGGGTGTCCATGACCACACATTTAAAACATAAAATGTATATTTTTAGAGCAAGTTGCAAGTCTTTCTCTCCCATAGGCCTGTGGAGGTAGAAAGTCAAGCAAAAGTAGCTTCTTGGGATTAACTCTGTTTGGTTTTGTTGTTTTTGGGTTTTTTTTGAGGAAGCAGGTGGAATTAGAATCAGTGGAAAAGTTATCAGTGAGCTTAAATCTGTTACATGGAGGTCCACGTGGCTACTGCAAAACATAAAGGATCCACAGCTTCAGAGGGCTGGAAAATCCCTATTCTATTTTGAAAATAATTTTACAAAGCCTTAGCATTTCAGGAACTCTTCTTGTTTTTTAGAGTTTTTTGCTGCTGAAACAGTCGCATAGCAGAAATGTGTCATAACAGTTGTCAGTTAGACACAAGAACTTCTAAAAAGATCTCCAAGAATGGAAACAGCTTTGGGAAGGATTAGATGTTGTATTAGCTTTGTGGGCTTTTCAAAGTCTTCACAAAGATTCAGCAAGGAAACCAAGCTGGTTTGTATTTCAGTAGAAAACCAAGGGGTCAGAAAATCTCTATGCTGTGTTGTGTAACTTTCTTGTCATAGACAGTTCAGGGCAGGTGTATTTGCTGATGGATGTATAGATAGAGATTTTCTCTTCACATGTAAAAATCTCTCTCTTTTTTTTGGAAGATAAAACTTAGAAAAGGGTGACTTCTGTGGGTAATGTGCTGGTGCAGAGAATGGGAAGGTGACTGTGCAGGATTATTAGTTATCTTGGAACACATTTGAGTATGGCTTGGGCTTTTAAATTAAAGGTTCTGGGAGAGCCCTTGCAGCTATTGCATCACTTGCCAAAAATAGCATCTTTACTGCATAAGGCAGCCTGTCTGCAGTGTGCACAGTCCTGAGAAATTAGTGCTCCCTGTGAATGATGCTCAGGCATTTCTGCTTCTCAGCTAAGCAGGTTTTTAATCTAAATTTTGAGGCAGGGTGAAGCGAAAGGTTTTATTTTCTGTCTCTGGGGGTGGGGTGAGTTGAAAATAGCATTGTCCACAGCTGTGTCTGCAGCGTGATTCTAAAAATACATTTTTAAGCTGACTGAAATCACAGTTTAAAGACACTGATAAATATGTTCTTATATCGTAATTGTCAGGGGAAGGGAAGAAAAAAAATTGCTTGGTGCAGCATGAGGTAGTCTGCTATTCCCATCCATCACCTAAAATTTAGCAGTGTTGTTTTTTTTAAACTGCAATTATACAATGCAAGGAAAGTATAATGCTAATTAAATTCTTACTAAACCCACCCTCCTCCCCACCCCAAATCCCTTGTCTTGAAAATAGAAGGGATGTTCTACCATGGGGTTTTTTTCCCTTCTTGGATTCTGAAATCTTAGTCAAGATGTTCCGGCAAAGGAGTGTGTTTGTATTCCAGTGGTGTTGCTGAACCAGACAGGTCTGCAGCACAGCGTTTTATTTTTAGACTCTAGGTTGCCATTTTTATCCTGTAAAAAATATTCATCAGCGTCTGGGTGACAGGCCATCAGTTTTTATAAATGTGTCAGACCACGTTTTTTCCACCTCTCTCTCTCTCTTTCTCCTTTTATGTCCTGCTGTATACATTTCTTTTTTTGGGGGGGAAGTAGGGAGAGGGGGAATGAGGGTTACGGATTTTAATTCATGCATTGGATTTTTCAATTCACAGTTCTTTAGCGTCACATGGTTCATTCATCTTCTGTACTCGCTGCTTACGCAGCTTTGCTTATTGTCTGTGCTGGGTGAGCTGCTCTGGTGCTCAGAGCAAAGCCATGGCAAGGGGCAGAGTGGCTTTGCTGCTGGACTGGTGGCCTCGGCTGCCCTCGCTCTGCTCGGCCCAGAATCCCCCAGTGAGGCAGTGCTAGGGAGAAGGAGTTTCAGCTATGGTTTCAGGGTACTTGTCAGGTATAAAATGACTTCCTGGAGAAGCTATTAAAGATCTCTTTGCAATAGGTTTATATAGGCCAGCTGAATTCTAACAATAGAAGACAAGGAGATCTCTTCTAGTCTAGGATATTGAGAAATGGCAGTAGAGGATCGGAGCAACACAGTTTTAGCAAGAGTCACAGCCTCATCATCCTACGTGTGGACCTGTAGCAGAAATTTCATGGCAGGAGTGCCAGGTTATGGTTGCTTTCTAGGGTGCTGGACACCTGAACCTCCACAGCTGCCCTGTATGTGTGTGGAAAGCCTGAGGCTGTCACAAAGAGTTGCTCCTTGTGTCCTTGAGGAGCCGTCTAGGTTGGCAGGACACTGTCATCCTCAGAGCAGTTGGTACTGCTGCTAGTCCCTTTCTCTTTCCCCTGAACCCAAACATGGGAGTCTGGCTGTAGCAGTGATAGGAATTTGCTTTTAAGTGACTCTTGGTGGCTTTTGGTGGTGTGTTGGGGAAGAGTTGTTGCTTGTGGGAGGTGGCAACCCAGGACCAGCTTGCTGCTGGGGCTCAGTTAGCTCATGGCCCAAGGGGGACCCACCTAGAATGGCATTGGGTTGCGTAGAGGTCTGGCTGTGTCCTACTTGAATTATGTGATCGCAAATGGTAGAAGGGAACTAAGAGAAACAAGTGAAAAGGCTGCAAATACTCTTATTAGTAGCTCAAAGTCTGAGTCAACTCTGTCTTGATTAGTTTTACTTATAATTTTTTAAAGTTTTGAAGCCTTTGGAGTACAAAGCCCCAAATCACAATCATCGTAGAATTTTAGGGGTTGGAATGGACCTTAGAGATTGTTGAGGGCACCAGAACTGTATGCAGTATTCCAAGCAGGTCTCATGAGAGCAGAGGGGGAGAATCATCTCCCTTGACCCACTGCCCACCACCCTCAGCTTCTCAGGGGGCTGAAAGGCTCTGTATGGGGAAACCCAGTGGTTCTGTGTGCTCTGTAGCTCTGGGTGGGCTCATCAGCTGAAAGCTGCATGGCAGATTCTGTGAAAATATGTTCCTGAGAGTCTCCATAACTCCTTTTCTTCTCAGGACCACTTACCTGTCTTTTCCAAGGAGTGATTTATCTTGGGCACAGTGATCCTTGTTGCAGACTCAGATAAATATTTGTTATCCATGGCAGAAGGCAGGGTGTTGATGAGGGTGGTCAAGGAATGTCTGAGCAGTTCTGTGGCTTGGGATTCATTGGAGCTGGAAGTTAAGAAGAAAAATCAGTTTCTAGAGCATTAGTTTTCTTAGTCTTTCTGTGCTTCCCAGTTTGTCTATTTTTGGTACATTGTTGACGCACTGAAGATCTACTCTGTAACTTGCATTTGAAATGAAGATTTTAATTCTGGGAATAGGGAAGGAGCATGATTTTTCTAATAGATAGAATATATTTAGATAATTTTTGTATTTAAAATGTACTCAGTTTTTTAATTCATTTGCTATCTGCAAGCCTGTGGTCCAAAGAGATTCTGACAGAGGCTCCTATAAAAGGGTTTCCTAGTATCTGATCTTAGAATTTTGTAGATATCCATTAGATAAACCTGTTTAATAAATCCAGAAAATAACTTGAAAATCCACAGCTTCAGTTTAAAGGGCAGAGAGAAAATGAAGCCAAGTGACCAGTGTAATTGCTTGCGATGACCAAGAGATGGTGGAGAAAGCCCCAGATCCCAAACTAGCAGATGATTTTCAAAAAGAGCAGGAGATGATGCTCTCCCATGCAGGATGTAGCTCAGCTGAGAAACTTCTTGTTGCAGTCTGTATAAAGTGCTAAAGGTTTGCATGGGTTTAAAAAAAATTGCTCTGAAAGATCTTAATTGCTGTTTCTCCAGTGAATGTGTCCAGTAACATAGAATCATAGAATTTTTGGGGTTG
>NW_008651593.1:0-2701 GCF_000695815.1 Acanthisitta chloris
GTGTGCGCCGCGTGGGGTAGCTCGAGGGCGGAGATAAAAAGGAAACAAAAAAAGCCCGAAGGGAGAACTCTGAGCCGCCCGGCATCAGCCCATCCGGCTGTAGGTAACGTGTGGGGCCACGGCAGTATCCCACGGACCCGGAGAGTCGCTACATGGGGAAGCCCAGAGGGCAGGGGCAGCCCTCGTTTCGGAGCCGCCGGACCCTCTCGTTTTCCGAGCTCCTTCCTGGGGGGGTGGGGGACGTTCCCCAGTCCCCACCCGCGTCCCGGGCTGCAGAGAAGCGCGGCAGTCCGCCCTCGAGGGCTCCTTCCGCGCCCGTGAAGAAGCGCATGACTGTAGCCAGCCTTTCGTCTGTATCCCACGTGAAAAGTGAGGCCGGCGTAGGAGGGTTCCAGCAAGTAGCAGCGCGTGAAATAGCGTCTAAGCTGCTTCTCCTGCAGCAGCAGAGCGCAGCCTTTCCCAGCAGCAGGTCCGTCCCGCAGGTGCATTTTCATCGACGCGCTTTAAGAGATCCAGTTTTCAAAAGCCAAGTGACACCAGACTGGCGAGGGGGTCCCTAGGTGCGCAATGTGACCACAAATCCGGCGTGATTTCACATCAAGCCTCGCACAGGGCAGGCGTGTGAACCCTGCGGGGACCTCAGCTCCCAAGGCAAGGACAGCCCTGCCAGGTCCCAGCGCGTGCTGCAGCCGCCGGTGGATGCACGTGCTGCAGAAGATCCTGGCCCCCCCCCACGGCCGGGGGGTTCAGCACCACCTACGTGACTTGGCAGCATAAATCCCACGGACTCCAGAGATGAGCCGAGTTTCTAACATACATGGCTGCTTGTGAAACCTCACTCTCCTGCGTTGCTCACTGGGCTGGGAATCATCAGCTGGCTGCGGCCAAACAGCTGGAAGACGCACCTGAGCAATTTTACTACGTCGAGTATTTCCGCCTATGCCAAGCCAGTATTAGCAGGATCGGTCCTAGCAGTAATAATAATTGCCGAGGTGGGAGTGAAAGGTGTAGCATGCAAATCCAGATCCAGGGAAAAATCTGCCCATAATTTGCCCGTCGTGACAGTTCATTTAACAGCTTTAACACAAGCTTTTTTTTTTTTTTTTTTAATGTGGCTATGTGCAGAGACGAAGAACGTGGGGGTGTGGCAGCGGCAGGGCTCTTTTCAGGTGGTGGCTTTTAACCAGAAAGGAAAGAAGCTAATCCTTAAATCGGTCAGTTGTTCGAGAAGAAATGACATACACTTTGGATACGTAATTACTGAAAATGTCAAACGCAGAATATACAACCCAGGTGGAAGAACACGCTCATTGTTCAAGACCTGCCTTTTCTCTGAGGTCAACCCTTAGTTAAAGTTTGCATTCAAAATTAATCGATTTCTGTGTGATGCGCACATAAAGAACAATTCGAAGGTGCCTGGTTTACTATAGCTTTGTGACTGCACAATATTTAGGGTCTGGAATAATGTCTTGTAAAAGGTAAGGACAAGGTGATACCATCTGTAATAGCCAAACGTCAACTCGTTTAGCATGTTTAATTAGGATTCTTGGCAACCTTAATACTTCACTCGATATATTTACCAAATGCAACCTTCCCTGTCTGTCTTTGTGAAAGTGTTCGATTCAAGTGTGAGGGCTCATACAAGCAAAACCAGTGGTCGCGATCGAACCCGACTGCTCCGAGCCGCCGTCACTATTCAGAGTATATTTTTCGTGTAAAACAGAAAATAACCAGAAAAGGAAAACCGAGCTCCAAACCCTAGCCAAAAATACAGCAGCCCTCCTTGTTTTGAACTCCCTTCACAAAGCCTCTACTACACTCTTTTGCCTTTTTTCCAATCCAAAATGGTGGGATATTTCATTGTCAGTATATTTGATCTCATTGAGAGAAGCTGCGCTGTCCCTCTGTAACCCCGGTAGTCTAGCAACACGGAACAAGCCTAACGGCGCGTTACTTTATCAGTTCTGCTTGCCGGGCTAAATTAAAATGATGGTGAAAAAGCCCATCGCTCCAGCCACTGAAGGGACTGGTAGGGAAACGGTCCATTAAACCCAGATCAGGAGCTATTTATAGAACTAAGCGACTACTCGTTAATGTCGCCAGCGGCTACTAATGAAATCTCAGACACAGGGCTAAAGATTCGCGCCCTCATTCTTTTCTAGTCCAAACTTCCAGGTAACAAAACGTTAGTGAATGAACTTCGACGTGGGCAAGAGGTTTACATATACCTAGCTTTGAACAAAGGCTCGTTTCTCCCACGAAATAATTCCCACGCCCCCCCCAACCAAACCAGAGGTAGCTGAGGAAAATGGGAAATAATTTCTATTCATAAGGGGCATGGGCTAAAATGGACGATTCTCCTCATCAGAAAATGAGGATTTGACTGTTTTTCTCCAAAAGCGAAGTCGCTACTGAGAAATCTGGAGAAGGAAGACAGCTTGTTATCTGCAAATGAATCTCTTACTATAACGTTGCGATCTGATTGTGCATTTGTTTCCCTTCTGCATTTCATGTGCCTGCTCGCTGACTGGCTGCCAGCGCTATCTTACCAGCACAGCAAGCTGACGAATTGCTCTTTAATAAGGCTCTCGTTAATCTTTTCCCCCAGGAGATCCGTATTTTCTAGTCAGATAAGGTTGAAAAATTTCAGACAGGGAGAGGCGGCTAACCCACTCCCACACCCCTACCCTCTCCTTCCTCG
>NW_008651594.1:0-814 GCF_000695815.1 Acanthisitta chloris
TGCTGGGTGCTCCCCTGGGGGTGATGGGGCTGGGCCAGGGCTCAGCTCTGTGGTGGTTTCTCTTGCAGGTGAACAGTGAGAGGACAGGGGTGAGTCCCTTCCCTTCCTCCTTCCCTTTTCCCTTCCCTTCCCTTTTCCCTTCCCTTCCCTTCTCTCTTCCCTTCCCTTCTCTCTTCCCTTCCCTTCTCTCTTCCCTTCCCTTCTCTCTTCCCTTCCCTTCTCTCTTCCCTTCCCTTCTCTCTTCCCTTCCCTTCTCTCTTCCCTTCCCTTCTCTCTTCCCTTCCCTTCTCTCTTCCCTTCCCTTCTCTCTTCCCTTCCCTTCTCTCTTCCCTTCCCTTCTCTCTTCCCTTCCCTTCTCTCTTCCCTTCCCTTCTCTCTTCCCTTCCCTTCTCTCTTCCCTTCCCTTCTCTCTTCCCTTCCCTTCTCTCTTCCCTTCCCTTCTCTCTTCCCTTCCCTTCTCTCTTCCCTTCCCTTCTCTCTTCCCTTCCCTTCTCTCTTCCCTTCCCTTCTCTCTTCCCTTCCCTTCTCTCTTCCCTTCCCTTCTCTCTTCCCTTCCCTTCTCTCTTCCCTTCCCTTCTCTCTTCCCTTCCCTTCTCTCTTCCCTTCCCTTCTCTCTTCCCTTCCCTTCTCTCTTCCCTTCCCTTCTCTCTTCCCTTCCCTTCTCTCTTCCCTTCCCTTCTCTCTTCCCTTCCCTTCTCTCTTCCCTTCCCTTCTCTCTTCCCTTCCCTTCTCTCTTCCCTTCCCTTCTCTCTTCCCCTTCCCTTTCCCCATTCTCTTCCCTTCCCCATCCCCTTTCCCTTCCCCTTCCCCTTCC
>NW_008651595.1:0-291 GCF_000695815.1 Acanthisitta chloris
CCCGGCCGCTTCCCCAGGCATTTCCTCCCCCAAACAGCGGTTTTCTGATAGCCAAGAGGGCGAGGAGATCGCCCGGGAGGCGGGGAAGGAAACAAAAAAAATTAAGGAAAAAAAAAAGAAAAGGAGGTGCTGGGGGGATAGCTGGGTAAATTAGCAAAGAATTAGAGCGATTGTAAACTAACCGCAGGTATTTTCAACAGCTTGGGCTCGAAACCTCGTCAGTCGGGGTCTTCGCGGGCTGGAAACTGCCCGTGCCGGAGTTCAGAGGGAGGCAACACCGGGAGAGCGGCT
>NW_008651595.1:358-1704 GCF_000695815.1 Acanthisitta chloris
CAGAGTCCGAGAAAAGGTTACCTGCCCGGAGTTTTCCCTCTCCGCCGTGCCCCAAGGCCCTCTCCTCACTCCAAACCACGGCTCCCGCGTCCCGCACCTCCAGTCTCTCCCCTTGGGAACGCGGAGCCCTTCCTCTGTCCCCGCGTCTGCGGCAGCGCATCTCTTCCGACACCCCAAATTTCATCTCTTGACTGTTCAAACCCCTTAAAATTACTTCCTAGCCCCCTTACGCATCCTGTCGTAAGTAGCTTTATCGCAGCTTCTCAAGATGCCGCTTGTTTTCCTCCAGCTCTTAAAAATATCCCCTTTCGATATTTTGTGAGTGTATCGTGACACAGAAGTCTTGCGTGGCAAAACAATGGATTTCCCGGGAAATACCTAGGAAAAAAGGGATAATGAGTGAGTCCAAGCAAGGTTATTAACACGATCTGAATTTGTTCAGAAGGATAAAGCCTGTTCTCACTCAGCTAGGTAAAGGCTTCGTGCTGTGTATGAAAGAGGGATTATTTGTTTTATTAATTTATTTTCCGGGTAAGAATTATGGAAGAAAACATATAATTCGTGTCGGAGTCGTTGATAAACAATTATCGTCGCTTGGTAGTCTACTGCAAACAGATGCTCATCTCTGAGCGATCAAGAAGGGAGGTGTTTGCCGTGGCCACACGCCTGTGGAGGGAGAAGCCCAGTGACACCCTGAGAATTTGGCTCATGGAGCAAAGCCGAGTCTGCGGTCATCATTTTGATATGCTCTAACTCCTTACGTTGCCGCGTTCTCCCAGCACCAAAATCCCGCGTTCAGGAAGGGAAAGGCGTTTTGCATCTAGCATACCTGCTTGATGCTCTTGTCGGTGTTTTTGTCTTAGCTTCAAGATTGACCACAATATCTGAAATACAGAAAAGTGTGATGCTTCGGGGCACATTGTTGTTTTGGCAACGAGTCGCATATATAGAGTTTATGCGCATGTAACAGTTTTCAAAAGCTTCTTGTTTAGGGCCGTTTTCTTGCAGGGAAAGCATCATTTCAGGGACAGCACTCTTTAATCTGCGAGAAACTGCCTTCCTAACAGCGGCTTTAAAAGCCCCATGGACCAAAGTCTATCCCTAATATAAACCCGACCATGTTTTTTAAAAAACGCAATGGTGAAAAGCCCTTTTCGCAAACCCTGTTTAGCGGGAGAGCGGTCGGGCGCTGTCCCTGCAGGGAGTCGCGGTCCCCGACAGACAGCAAATGAGTGACTTGCAAAGGCTCTTCCCCAGCAGCACGGGGCGATGCTCGCCAGCCCGCGGCGTTTCCCGCGGGGACCGGACCCTTCCCCGGCGCCGGGCTGGGAACGCTCTCGGATCGT
>NW_008651596.1:0-5637 GCF_000695815.1 Acanthisitta chloris
AGGGTTGGACTTGACCTTGGAGGTCTTATCCAAGCAGGTTGATTGTATGATTCAAAGTGGTGCCCAAGGGGGCACAGAGTGCTGCGGGCAGTGCCTGACTGAAGCACACTCGGGGTACATCCTTTCTGTTCATGACTTGTCCCAGCAATAAACTGCTCAAGGGTTCTGACATGCTGAACTGAAATAATATAGGTTTGATATAATTGCTGTCTCGTGAGTTAAGCTGAAGCTGCAGCATTGCCCAGAATACTTCGAGTACTCAAAGTACCACTAAGGTACTAGGGTACTCTAGGGTATAAAACACTTCTAGTATATAAGAGAATCATAGGATTTTAGGGGTTGGAAAGGAGCTTAGAGACCATCCACCCCAACCCCCTGCCCTGGCCAGGGACACCTCCCACCAGAGCAGGTTGCTCAAGGCTTTATCTAACCTGGCTTTGAACACTGCCAGGGCTGGGGCAGCTACAGCCTCCCTGGGCAACCCGTGCCAGTATCTCACCAGCCTCACAAGAAAAACTTCTAATATCTGGATTTCCCTCTTTCCATTTCTCCCCATTGCCCCTTGTCCTGTCCCTGCAGTTTCTAACCCAGAGTCCCTCTGCAGCTTCCTTGGAGCTCGTTCAGATATTGGTTGTTCTGAGGTCTCCACACAACCTTCTCTTCTCCAAGCTGACTAGTGCTCCTAGAAAGTAAGATCTAAAGTCTGTTCTGGAAACAAGACAAAAAACCACAACCCAAAACCAACCAAAAAATTCACTCAAAAACCTCCTCAAAGTTTTTATAACCTTTAACAGATGAAAATGCAGATACAAACGGTATCACCAGTTTATCACTCTAGTACACTGCTCATGGACAAAGCATTTCCCCTCAGATCCTCACACATCTCCTGGACTACTAACAAGGTAAAACCTGGAGCCAGGTTTAAATAACACCTAAATGCCACTCTGTCTGTGGCCTGTGCTGGACACAGCTCTCCCCCACCACACTCCATACACAGACCACGGATTTCACATCCAGACCATCCTGTTCCCTGCAGTTCCAAGACACTGATGGGAAAAGCTTGTGCTAACCCTTCAAGGACTTGCTTTTCCCAACCTCTGCTCTTCCACCTGCTTCCTCAAGACCTAGAATTATACAAAGGATTAACCAAACAGGATCCACAAGACATTTTATTCAACTCGTCATCTGAGATATTTGAGCAGTTCTGACTCCAGACAAGTTTGTTTCCTAGTGCTGCAGGTCATTTAACAGCTGTTGGCAGTGGGGTACATCAGTCAGACTCAGAGCTGGGCACATGTGGGTGTGGATTTTGCAGACCCACCTACTTAACCACATCATTCAGACTCAAACTTGGGCACCTGCACACATGATCAGTGGGGGAAAAGCCAC
The DNA here is from genome assembly GCF_000695815.1 of Acanthisitta chloris. Taxonomy (NCBI): domain Eukaryota; kingdom Metazoa; phylum Chordata; class Aves; order Passeriformes; family Acanthisittidae; genus Acanthisitta; species Acanthisitta chloris. The sequence goes on from NW_008651596.1 coordinate 1,390, forward strand.
CACAATGCAGCCTCAGCCTGCAAGTGTGTTCACACCATGGAACATTCCAGAAACCCAACTGGCAGAGTGAAAAGCTGCATGTTGTATTCCTTACATTTCAAAGATGACGAGACAACAGCATCTCAGATTAAAGAACCTTTAGCCACTGAAATTGGGACTTACTTCCAACCATCTTGTAGTTGTTTTATCCAAGAATAAAAAAAATGAGTTAAAACCCACAAAGTTGGGTTTGTCCCCTGTAAAGTTTCCCATAGAGTTTCATGTATCAAATAACTTGGAAAAACAAAAAAAGCTTTAGAAATCACTTTAAACAAAGACTCGTGGTCTTGCTAACTGAAGCTGACAGGAAATGGTTTCCAGTTTTAGGTTTTTGGCTCCATTGGATTAGATTATGACCAGCACAATGAATTCCCTGATTGGGAAAGATGCTGGTGGCCTGGAAGTGTCTTGGATTAGACTGCCATTTCATAAAGTGCTTGTATTCAAAAGCATAGAGCTGTCAGGAAGTGTCCTTTCTGCCATGGGGAAGGAGAGTCCCCACGTGGAACTTGATCCAGGTCAGTCTCTCCCAGGGCTCACTGGGTTTTGGCACAGGCACTGATTAGCCTCCAAGGCGTTGACCTTCTCCCCACGCAAATCCTCCTGGACGCTCCTCTGGCAAGGGATTGTAATTTGGATCATCTTCTGGGGTATCGAATATTGCTTTCCTGGAAAACAGAAAGGGTTTGTTGGGGTTTGTTTTCCTTTAGAATACATGTTGCACAATCAGACCAAGACTGCTCCAATCCTGCACATGTAACAGTGTCCTCCCTCAAGAATAGCCTGCCCAAACATTGGGATTTAGTCCCAAGTCACACTTGCTCTCCAGAGCCATCAGGAAGAAGGTCTAGAATTGTGTGCCCAAACCAAGACTAAGGAGGTTCAGCTGAAAGTTAGAATTCCACCTCTGGTGTAAGGCAGAATTCCATACAGCCATCACATTCTCCCAGGAAGCACACCAGGAATGGGATATTGAAGAGCTCTTGGCATCTTGAGAAGGGACAAGCAAGAGTCAGATGGTCTCAGCCTCACAGGCAGGATGCAGCACTGACAGGCAGACTTGAAACCCACAGGAGAGTCTGTGCTAGAGACAACATTAGACTTGGAGTTTCCAATTTATTCCAAAAACCACGCTTAACCTCACAGGTTACTTTGCCACTCTCAAAACTAGTTTTAGGGGTTCTATCTCCATAGATTTTACCAAGAAACAAGAATGTAGTGCATTCTCTGAGCCAACAAACAACCCACAGGCTGCAGAGAAACAATCATTCTGTCCAATGTGCTTAAAAAGTATTGTGAGCTGAACAAGACAGTTCTTGAGACAGCTAAAAAGAGATTGTTTCTCTGCACCCAGAGGGACAGGCCCTTTCAGAGATGTTTCCAGAACAGGAAGGAAGAGAATATTCCAAAATTGTGAAGTAAGGATGACTTATAGAAGAAAAAACCTGTTAGATATCTTATATTTAATACCTCAGTCACTCTGTTTACACACACAGCAACTTTGGTGCCAACACAGGCAAAGCTCAGTCAGCAAAGCCTGACAAGTGTTACCAAAGAAATCAAAGGTAAAACCCTTTGGCCCTTCTCCCAAATAGGTTGGTTCTCACTTACACAAATTAAAACTCCTCCTCCCTTGTTTGGAAAAGGAGCTCAGCATAAAAGCCAAGTGCAAACACACCCAAATTCTGTCTCCAGCTGCCCAATTCACCAGAGGTTGATGTAACTGGATTACAGTTTTCCATACCAGCACTTTTTCAAGGGCTGGTGCAGAGCAGACACCAATACTCACAGCACAGAGGGTGTTCTCAGGAGCCTCCCACCACCAGGCTGATTGGGAAAGACATCCTCTAGGAAAAAATATATATGCCCAACAGCAATGCCTGGTATAGAAACAAAAGACAAAGTGATTTTTCAATACTTTTCCTTTACAACTTTCAAAAGCTTCATTAGAGTATTCAGGAAAGAAAAACACACATCGGGTTTTTCACAGAAGATATGATGATATAGAAATACAAACCCTAAAGAAGCAAGGTAACATCAGATGAAAAGCTTAACTTAGGCTACAAGACATGAATACAAGGAAAACTCCTTGTCATTATGAAACATACTGATGTAGTGGCTATATTAGAGTTAATAAAAATTGTAATATAAACTATTTTACTTCCTTTGTTTGTCCACTATCAGATTATGTACCTGGGCTGGTTCCAAGCAATAAAAAGCCAAAGCATCAGAAGCTTTTTCCATTCTTGTTACAGCACAAAACATGCTACAATGTTCAGAAATCAGAAACCCTGATATAAATATAGTAGACAAACTAATCCCATTAGTATTAGCCCTTGGGATTTTCCACATTTTGTGTTTCATGTATGGAACAGATCCTTGTGATTCTTGCCATTGCTTACCCAGGAGGTCCACAATGATGGAGTTCCCCAGGAGCAGTGAAAAGCCCATCAACACCCAGGGTAGAAATGGAGCTTGAAAGATGAGGAGCCCAAAGAAGTTCATCCGGACGTAGGGATTCCTGCGGCTCCACACGTACACCAGCATGATGGTGAATGCCTGACCCAGGAACACCAAGTTCACAAACAGCCCAAAAAGCTGGGATAAGCACTTAAGGAAACAGTTATGAGGTGAAACATGAGAAGAATTTCACAGCTTAACCTACAATCCTGTGTTTTCCATACAAATGGTAACTCTGCTTTTCCAGGTTCATGTAAATCAAACTACTGTGCACCAAATCCGGAAGGATTTGTGGTATCTGCAACATGAAAGTATAATTTAATTTTTCATGGGCAACCTGAGCAGTGCCCTGACCATTTCCATGATCATTTGGGAAAAGCCCAAATGCCCAACAACAACCACAAAGCATTCAAAACCACCTGAACAAATACTCCAACTCCTCCGACAAAGTATATTCATTTAAGAACTGAAAGTAACATCATGGTTTCAGCTCTCATTTACACATCTTTAGCTTTCCTAAAGGAGTTTGGAATGAAACCAAAAGGATACAGTCATTAAAAATCCTCCAAAAAGGAACATGAATACAAAATCTGCCGTGCGGCCTCGGAAAGAACCTTCCTCCAGCATGCGGCAGTACCGGTATCTGCGGCCGTGGGTCAGGAAAATTCAGTGCAAGGGAGGGCAAACACACATCCAAGTGGAAAACAATTCAATTATACATGAGCCTACAACTGTTTTATCAACTGACTGCATCAACTGGCTCCTTCTGGATACCTCAGCAGACAGGGAGATAAAATCTACCTGGGATTTTCTCTGGTGTGTCAGCACTGACCTGATGGAACAGGTGAGTACAACAAAGTTTTAACACCACAAACAGAACTGGCAAAATTTTTGACCACTTCAGAAAGAGATCCCATGGATGCCCATCATGACAGCAGTGAAGTTGGCATTGCTGTACTCCCAGGAGATTCACTTCAGCAGAACTTTGCCTATATGCAGGTACAGCAACATTCCTGCCCTGTGGAACTCTGCTTGCCAAGGGAACCAAACACACTTGATGAAGGATACAAAAAGATCATGTTAAATAAAAAATTAAAGCCAACTGGTCCAAAGAATAAGTAGTTTGTGATTAACCTCCATACCTGGAAATAAGACAAATACAAGGACTTGAAACATGGCAGCTTATTTTTAGTGTCTAAAAAGATAAGCAAGTAACAGTGAAACTGAAACCTCCTTTAGAGACCATGAGTCTAAGATATATCTAAAGTACAGTGACCTGCACTCTAGCTTCTAAAGTAATAAAAAGGAACTCTTTAAAAGTCTATTTCCAATATAAAAAAGTACTAACACTACGTTTTACGAAGATAAGCACTTGCAAACACTACAGTGTACTTTCACTCCTCTCATAATTCAGAAAAAACACTTACTTGAAAGTGCTTAAATATTAACTCAGGGTTGAAATACAGCTGAAAGGGCGTGATAAGTTCTAATTGCTGAAAGAGAAAAGAAGATTTTGATGGGATCAATACAACCAAAAGCCACACCCCCCAAACCTGTAACCCCTTCCTCTGCCAGAAAGAGTCTCACAGGGTCACAGTCAGGACAGTGAGATTTGTGGCAATAAGAAGGCTCAATACTCCCTTCATTGCTGTTATTTAGCTGCACTCTGCACCTTTCTGGGTCTTTTTCCTGTGAGGGTGGTGAGCGCACTCTGCACCTTTCTGGGTCTTTTCCCTGTGAGGGTGGTGA
>NW_008651597.1:0-206 GCF_000695815.1 Acanthisitta chloris
GCAGTCCCTGGTCAGCCAGCGCTGGCCGAGGAGCCCCAGGGCGCAGCCCCAGTGGGACAGGGGGTGAGAGGGAGGACAAGGCCCTGCAGAGCCTCTCTCAGCCCGTGTCCCACAGCCGGGCCGGGATGCTGCCGCTGGCACCGCTGAGAACCGCCAGGCCCAGCATGGAGAGTCGCCGGAGGGACATGGAGCTGCTGAGTAACAGC
>NW_008651598.1:0-1210 GCF_000695815.1 Acanthisitta chloris
TCTGTAGATTAGTATGATGTCTGTGATCGGTTGCAAAAACACCTAATAACTGGTGTTCTATGCTGGTGCCTTTTTAAAAGCTAGAAAACATGTAGCGAGTTATTACCAAAGAGGCAATTTTCTATATAAAGCAAAAAAGTAGCTGTAGCCAGAGATTCTCAAATGGTGTGTTTGGGACACAGTTCTGCAAAGATCTGCTTGAGAGCACAGCAGTGGGTATTTCAAGCAGTCACTGACAGGAAAAGCAGTAGAAATGGAAGTTACCTTCTGTTGTGCACAGATGAATATAATGAAAGTTGATGAAATATTGCAAAAAATTTGGAACTGTTTCATTATTCAGAGCTACTTGTTTCTTATGAAGAATGTCAGAGTTCTGCAAAGCAAAAATGGAGTGAACTGTAGAGGTGGGGAATTTATGTTTGTTTCAGACAATAGGAAAGGACTGGGTTTTTTTATTTTTATGTCATTGTAATATTGGGTTTTTTTCACACATAACATATATTTAATGGAGGGAAAGTTTTGTCTTGATTTCTCTCAATTTCTTCATGTGTAGACAAGGGAATTGTAAATAAAACAGATGTATGAAACAAGGAAATATTGTCTGACAATACGCTGAGTAAGCAGGACATTACAAGACATTGCTGCCTCCTAGTACACATATATTAATTTATTTTTAAGATAAGCAGGACTTCTAAATGAATTGAAATTATTCTTCATTAATTTCTTCAATTTTCTTCTTTTTAAGTTCCATTCTAATGGTGAGACAGAGAATGGGGAGAAGGATTTATTGTCAAGCACATTACCTGATTGCTGTTATAGCTATTTAATTCTTTGGAGTCTAAAATGTACATTACACTCCTAGGTGCATTTTAATTTTAACTGTGCTTTCTTTGTTGAAGAAAGATTATTGATACTAGTTAGCCCTGTTTTAATAAATAATGATCTTTTAGGGGGAGTGCTTGTAGTGAGTTAAGAAAAACTTACAAGGAATTCTATTCTTACAGATTTTTACACTGTTACAGTGTGTTAAAGGTGGAACCCGTGAAATACTGACTTTAAAAAACCCCAAGTAAACTGCCTTGCAGGAGTGTGATTTTAGTATGATTATTGAAAAAAAACCAAACAGAAATTAAAACAAGCACACAGACTCCCACCAGCATTATAAGCATTCTACAAAATCTCTACTGTGAATATCTAACAGATCATCAAG
>NW_008651598.1:1253-4598 GCF_000695815.1 Acanthisitta chloris
TATATAGCCAAAATGTTTATATAGAAAAAATAAATAATAAATATATATCATACATTAAATATATAAAACTAAATATATAACAAAACAAACAAACAATAGCCAAGCAGCCATTGCTGCTCTAACCAGCTGAATTATTTTGATTCTTACCTTCACTTGCAGATGAATTGATATTCAGAATTTTACTGAGGTGCTTGAGAATGAAAAAAAAATGCAAAATATTATCAGATTTTGAGGGATTCTAATTTTAAATTGATAAGTGTTGAAAGTGAAATATAGAAGCTTTATAACAATTGCTTTCATCTGATGATTCCAAGAGGATTTAATTTTCCTAAAGCAAGCTTCAGATTATAATACCAAGCTTTGAGCCATGTCTGCACTGTACAGTACAGCACTGAACATAAATACTTGAGGATATATCCATGCCCAGCACTGCCCAGTGTACTGTATACACATTCCTGACTTAGAACAGAGTCAAATACTCAACTCTGTCCTATGCAGAAATACCTTCAGGCTTGCTGCCCCAAAGATGGATCTTGCTCAATGACTGCTATGTAGGTCATTCTCACAGCCTTTACTGATTTTTGCTGACTTTGAGCATTTCAAGTGCTGCTATATACATTTGTATTGACAAATATATACATTACTGGCAGCTTTACAAAAAATATTTAGTTGATATTTCTCACTGTGTTATAAACATGTTCTTGGTCCTTTTGACAAACAAAATAAATTGTCAATGTTCCAAAAATGTTTGGGATGTAGCAGGCACTACCTTTTACATATGCCTCATAGCTAATGACTTTCAGTTGCAAAGTATGGCACAAAGGATAATAAAATTTTCCTCAATGCAGTGTTTGTAGAAAGACTTTTATTCCAGTGCTATTTCTAAAAATATTAAGCCAGAACTGTAATAATTGTCCACCTTGAGACCTGTATTACCTTGCAAGTAAACTTATTCTGTCATAAAAGATTAGAATAAAAAAACCCCTTGCTGGTGCATGTAGTTAACAAACTTTTTATATGCCACCCAAGAAGTCAAGGTTAGATAAAGGGGAACTATGATTTTATTTTCTTTTAGCTATCCATTACTCCATTGCAGTATTAGTGTTATCCATAAGGTTCATCTGATTACCTCTGACATCCAGTCTGCACTCTATTTCAGCTTCACCACACTCATTAACAGCTTTACAGGTGTAACAGCCACCATCAAACGGAGTGGGTTTCCGGATCTCCAGGGTCAACACGCCCTGTTTACTGAACATGCGGTATTTGGCATCCCCAGAGAGATCCATTTTGTTTTTGTACCAGAATATCTTAGGCTGGAGAACACAAAAGAAGAATTTTAAAATGGAAGGCAGAAAATGGAAGATTTACACCTGATCTTGCAGCTTTAATTTAGCCATCAAAGACTAAATAGCATAATGAAGGCTATATATATACACAGCAGTGTTAATAATTTTTCAAGGAACATCTCATTCAGTACAAATTCATAAAGCCAACAATTCAAGAGTTCAATATTTCCTCTAACTCTCAAATAGCATGTAGAGAATGTAAGTCTGTACCCTGTTTTATTGCAATTTAAAACAAACCCTACAAACTGGCTACAAATTCATTCGCGTTATTTAATTGTGCTTATTAGAATACATTTGAATGTTTCAGCTATTTTACAGAAGGTGAAAATAAACTGCACAGATTATTAGAGCAGAAGTGATATAAAGGTCCACAGATGTTGGGTGGCCAAATTGGGATGTCACGGTTTGGGCTGGGAAAGGATTTTCCAAACTCCTTAGCATATCTTTAGCAACTTCAGGAATTTCAAAATAAAGTTCTTGTTGGCTTCACCTGAGCAATAAAGTGGTTGGTTCTGTACTAGTTCAAGCTTTTATGTCTTGTTCTCAGTATCTGAAAATGTGCCTTTGGTTTTTCTAAATGAAGTTTTGAAAATGAAGAATCTGATCTAAACCAAACTGCTTTTGTTTATTTCAAGCTCAATAGTACATATAGTGAAGAAAGAGCTTTAAAGAGTAGAAGACCAAGCTTTGCATTCATCTATTTTTATTCAGAATTAATGTCTTCTGTTTCTTCACCAATAAAAGCCAAAACTACTGTACTGTTTTATAGAGTGTATTCAAATCTACTGAATCACTTGTGTCTTTGACCTGTGATATATCAATTCATAGAATCATCAAGGTTGGAAGAGACATCCAAGATCATGAATTCAGTGCATCCCAGTTGCCATGCTTAAATAAAAGGTATCAGCTAGAATTTTTCCTGCCTTGATTTTTTTACCTTCTATTCAATATCCTCTTTATCTTTCTGAGTGTGTCTTTTATTATATTTCACTACTAGCAGGGCATGAGTATTGTGTTTGCTTGAAGTGGTAACTTTTCCATGCCATACAGGTCATACCTGAGGTATGCCTGACAGTCTTGAGTATTGGAAAGCTCCATCGACATAAACTGCTCCCTGAAAAAAAGAGCTTTTGCAGAGTACTGCAGTAGGTACAGAAACATTTTGTTAGGATTAATTTGGGCAATGCAAGTACAGAAATGTATCTGGAAAAGTTGCTTTCAGAGTATTAGGTGTACTAAAGGCTGAGGACTATTTGTATCCTTCAGGTTAATATGTGAGGATGAGCTAGCACGCTTGCATTCCAAAGCCTGCGACTACTGTATTTAACAGCTGTGAAAGTGAGAAGTTTTTATAAGAATCTTCTTGAAACCATGGAAACTGGATGAAGTAGATACAGATGCAGAAAAATGTCAGTAAACGAGGACAGAATATCATCACTGTCATTTCATCTAAGATGAGGCAGCTACTGGAGGATGGACTTTGCCTACAATTTCTGGTGCTTCTTTTATAATGTTCTTGTTCTTTTGCAGCTATTTATATGTGTGCTTACTTTTTTATTTGAGTTTTGTTTGGAGTTCCTTGTTATTCCAATAAACTGCAGCATATGATAGCATTAAGAGGTTTGTGGTTGGGTTTTTTGGGCATTTTTTCTGAGTTAATTTGAACCCTGAGCAATTATCTTGCATGTTTCGCTGTGTAGCTATCAAATCTTTGTGCAGGCGTGAGGAAGAGAGAAGAGCTGGAAATAAGCAGCCAGAAGGGGAAAGGGAGAAAGGTGTTGCATCTTTTGTGATTGTACTACTCTAAATTTATGACAAAATTGTGTCATAATGGTAGATTCCTTCACTGCAGACAGAAAGGCTATTTCCCTTTTTTGAGAAACCTAATTTAGCTTCTGGCTGATAGAGATTTTACAGATCGTTCCTGAGTAACAAAGTATTTTTGTACTCTTTGAAGAGATTTCAATAAATACTTCTGAAAAAGCTGTCAGCCCAC
>NW_008651599.1:0-1641 GCF_000695815.1 Acanthisitta chloris
CTCTGTAAAAAAAATCCCTTCAGTTGTAGGCACAGAAAGGACTCTGTTAATTCTGCCCTGAGCACTGGCACTTACCATACCACTGATATAAAAAAGTGAACAGATTCATCAAAGGTCTCAATGTGACACTGTTTCTTGAGCCGTGGACAACCTATCACATATTTCACATACCTTAAATTCTGACAGACCCTCTCATCCCTTTCTCTAACCAACAGCACTGTTGCCATTTTGCTGTAATGAAGATGTTTTAGCATCTGCTTCTAGGCTCAATAACTTCAATAAACTATAACTGCTACAGTGGCTCATTAATAGTATTTAGAGAATTGGACATCCTACCTTCTCAATTCGGTTTTCCTGAGATTTCTTAAAATAGATGGTTGGAATTCCAAGCTCAGAAGCAGCTATCCACTGCAGGGTGGCTCGCAGCTCCACATCAGGGCACTCTGGTTCCAGGTCAAAGTTTATCACCAGGAGGTCCTTCTGACAGTTGGCTGTTCCCACTGAAAGCTCAGAAGTACTTTCTGGAAAAACAAGCCCAACAGTTACTGTGCAATTACTAGTGTCAACTTTAAACTGTATGCTTTAATGAATATGGTTCCACTTACCCTCTGTGTTTTCTGTCTCTTCTTTAAGGAAAACCTTTTCTTCTACTAATTCACTTAGAAACAAACAACAACAAAGCTCATTAGTCATACTTAGGAACAGTCTACAACATTGCTTCATGATGAATAAGCTTCTCCCTCAATGTAAGACCTAGAAAACTGCAAGAAAAAGTTACATAGTGTGAAATACTGAATATATTTGATACATTTAATCTGTAAATCAGGAAAAAGCTATGGGAATTGCAGTATTATTCCTGTAATAGGATGAAGGACTTGGATTGGTTGTGTCAGGTATTACCTTATACCAGGGTTTGAGTACCTTTACAGTTTACATAATGACAAGCAAATGACCACCAGGGTTTGAGTATCTTCACAGTTTACATAATGACAAGCAAATGACATTATGGTAAGACACAGCAAGTCTCATAACCTGGGTGGAACTGCTGAATTTCCAGTGTCTGTGTTTTGCAGTGCTACATTCCCTGCCTGAATCTTTTCCAGTCTTGCTTTCTAGTTTCATCTTTCTTAGTTAAATACAATCATAATTATCAATGGCTCCTACTACTGCTGGTTTTAAATATATTAGCTGTTTGGAGAAACAAATTCTGCTTACACCTTAAAATTTTTCCAAATATCTTAATTTTTAATGTAGCATCTCTCTCTCAAACTACAGACATGTGGTCACTGCTTCAGCTTCCAGCTCTGAACACAATATCCATGCTCCTGTATATGTGGCAGGAGACTGGAAATCCACTACCACTGTCACAGCTTTTGTGTTCATTTCATCTCTCTGGAGGGATAGCACTTTCAGTACACATTTCCAGGCTGTCTCATTCTGCTCTCAGTCAGGGGGAATGCTGCTAGTGTAGGATTTTGTTTCTAGCATGGGAGGACACTACTTATTCCCATGATTTCAGAGTATCCTTCAAGGCATCAAAGAATCAAGATTATTTATATACTTGTGAGTGGTTACTGCAAGATATGAGAGGAAGGAATAAAATGGCAACATGCAAACTATGTTTTTTCTTGACTTGGAATC
>NW_008651600.1:0-250 GCF_000695815.1 Acanthisitta chloris
TTTCCCACCCCGGCTGTACCTGCAGGGCGCTCGGCGGGCTCCTCGGTGCGCTCTCCTTTGTCTTTGGGGGGTGGTTTAGGAGGACCGTCGGGTTTTCTGTCGGCCGTTCGCTGTCCCTCTTCTTCGTCCTCCCCGTCGGGGAACTCCCATTGGGACTCTCCTGAGCGCTCGTTAACATAGAAATAGCGTCTATGCTCCCTAGATCACAAGAAAGAGAAGGAGGCTTCAGCTTCCCTCCTCCGCCCCCGAC
>NW_008651600.1:584-3843 GCF_000695815.1 Acanthisitta chloris
GGAGGTTTTTATGATACTCTTGGTGTCAAACACACAGTGAATGCTAGAGAGAGGGAGCGGATCTGGGAGCTGAAAAACAAAAGAGCAAAGATTTCAAACAAAGGAAAATTAATCAAGAAAGCCAAATAGACAAAGAAATGTTTGGGTCTGACCTGCTGGCAGGAGACAGAAATCTTGTTCTTCGTTCCGTCGGTGAGTTGAAGTTTGTCCTTTGGCAGAGCTGTTGGTCAGAAGAGTTGATCCAGAGATCCTGCAAAGTTCACAGAGCTCTCGCATGCGCGACCCCCCAGGCCCGCCCTCCACAGCGCTTGACACTCGCGAGAGGGACAACCAGCTCTGTCCGTCATGGAATCGGCTCCGTCTCAAAAGCACTGGGCACTCCGTTTGGATCCTCCAAGTTTGGTGGCTGGCCCAAACTCTGCCAGTGCTGGATGTTTCTCTGCCTGCCCAGCACTGCTAACAGAAGCCGCTCTCAGTCTGCCAGAGGGACGGCGCCAGCGTCGTCGGGTGGTTGATGAGTCACAAATCATGTCTGAGATGTCAGAGATGAAAGGTGAGAAAGGTAGGAGAGCGCGTACCTGTCCCAGTGGCAGGACCAGCCTTTAGGGGTGGCGTTTATTTCGTATTGTTTTAGCTGTTCGGCTGCGTCTTGGAGTTTGCGTTTGAGGTAGTTTCCATTGAGAGCACCTTCTCGCCAGTCTGCAATGCGGGTCTAGAGGGCAAGAACCGGGGGAAGCCGGTGAGGTGGCTGTGAGCGGCCCTGGGGGGGACGGGACTCAAGGTTCGGGAGGTTCCCTTCCGGCACGGGACGCGGCGGGGCCAGGCGGAAGACACCCCGCCAAGCCATGCTGTCCCCCCGCCGAGGGAGGGAGGAAGGGCCCTGCACCACGAGGTTCAGGCAGCACCAGCGCTCGGACGGCGGATTGCATCCGATCCGCTCCGGAACACGAGGGGCGAAGGCTCGGTTACCTCTGTCTGCAACAGCAACATGTGGAAGTTGGAGACAGATTGTCTGTTGATGCCCAGGAACTCCAATTTACTAGTCAGAGTGTTTGCCAGCTCTCCGATCTGAAACTGCCAGGAGAAAGGGGCAGAGTCAGGAGCCGTCCTTGGGGAGCGGCACCGGGCGGCTGCGGCTCCCGGGAAATGCCGCGCAGGAGCCCTCAGCCCGGCGGGACTGGGATGCGCCACACTGGCCCTGTGTGCCTGCCACCCCCTCTGCTAAGCCCTGCTATGTCCTGCACCCCAGGGATAGGGCAGTGTGGGGTGGCAGAGTGACACCTCCTCCACGGACTACTGTGCCAGACTCCCAGCGCAGTCACCGCTCCGTGCCAGCCAAAGGATGCTGTTGCTCTGGCACTTCAGCTCCGGAGTTACAGCAGAGCCATCACCACGGCAGGAAGCATTAAATCTAAGAATGTTTCCCAAATAACCGGGCCAGGATATCATTCCAGGCTCTGTCCATCGCTTTCCAAAAGAACTAGATGGAAAGTGCCAGAAAGGGCTAACAACTCTGGATTTACTCCAGAGCAGAGGCAATATCTATGCTAAGACTCAGATCAGCCCACAACGACCATGGCTAGTGAATCCCAGTGTCCCACGGGAGTGAAACCTCCCATCTGGGGACACTTTGTCCATCCCTGACTGAGGGCACTGCATGGAAGCAGCTACAGGCCAGAAAGGAATCAAGAGCAGGAACAGGGATGTCCGCAAGCAGTGTCACCACTGCTTTAAGAAGGGCTCTAAAAATGTCTATTTTTAGCTTAGTTCCTCAAAAGAGGCTTTGGAAGGGCCCCAAAGCCATCAAGACAGTGTCTGTCTCCAGAGAGGGAATGGGCCAGACAGACAAGCACTGGAGAAGCCTGAGGCAGGGATGTAAATTCCCAGGTTAACGTGGCTCCAGAGAAGCCAGGGCAGATCCCCGAGCAGAGGATGACTTGGCAGGGGAGTCACTCCTCTCCAGGAGGAGAGGGGACAGCACAGGGGACAGCTCACAAGGGTTTGGGCAGGCAGTGAGCCTAGCCCTGTCACAGGCTTTTATTAATTTAATTCCACTGATTAATTAAAAAGATCAGGTCTCACGTGGATGCTGCACAGAGGGGGCTCCATGGTTTTGGGCTCACTTCAAAACCCTTAAAGAGCTTCTTATGGGAGAGACATGGAATGTTTCACAAGGACAGCACCAAAGCCCTTCCCTTTCACACTGGAAAAATGATTAAGTGGTGGGAGATGAGGACAGGGATGGGCAACTCTCACTGCAGGTTCCACCCAGGCTCCACCATGAGCCGGCAATTCCCCATCTGCCACAAGGAGGTGACAACACTTCCCAACGCCATGGAATTACTCCAGAGCCCTATATGATGCTGCAGGAGATCTCAGGGCAATGAGCGACCAGGAAATCCAAAGGGCAAATGGGAAAGCCCTCCACTACCGCTCTGTCATGCTCCCCCAGAGCCTGGAGCTCTGTTATGGATCAGGGAATCAATCCAATGCAGCCAAAGGAGCAAACCAAGGCTTTGGAGAGAAAATATCAGCAGGATGCTGCAGAAATCCCTAAGGCTTCCCCAGTTTGCATCTAAAGGGAATGCTGGGCGAAAGGCAGAGCGGTACCGTCAGCCTCCGGAAACGGAGAGATTATGGACGAGGAATCTTCAGCCTGGAAACGGGACGACCGACTGGGCCAGGGACTGAAATATCGTCATTGGTGAAAACAAAGTCAAGATCAAAGTGGTTGTTCTCTGTCACAACAACACCCAGGGCTCAGGCTGTGCCCCCCACACCCCCCTTCAATCCAAGCTTTGCTGCTGGATCCTGCTGCAGACCGGATACTGTCCCAGTCCGGGATGGCCCTTCTTTCATGAGCCCAGGACAAGCTGTTCCCGCAGCCACGCCAGGATCTGAGCTCCAAGAGCTTCAGCGGGGCCAAACTCATAGCCCAAAGCTCCAGTGTTCCCAGGAGAAGAGGTGGCTGGTGGAGCCAGTGTGTCCCATCACATCCCTCATGTCTCACAAACACACACCTCTGTGTCTCCATACCTTTAGGTCCTGCTCCTCCTCTTCCATTTTTGGAGCCCCTTGGGATTTTGCTTTTTCCTGGGGCTCCTCAGACTCTGTCTCTTTGTCTGAGCTTGGATCAGTTGCTTCCACACTCGGAGCTGCAGGAGAAGAAAGGACAGGTCAGCCCTTGTCCCACCACTGCCCCAGTGGTGTTGGCAGCCAGATGGACACAGTGCCTGGAGCCAAAACCAATGTGGGAAAG
>NW_008651600.1:3860-5188 GCF_000695815.1 Acanthisitta chloris
GGTGACAAGAGCCTGAAATTAAAAAGGAGAGACAGTCACTGCTCTGTTATTTGGTGTGGGGGGATCCTTCCACAAGGATAGCACAAGAAGGGGAGAACTGGAGCTGCTACACAGCAATCAGGAACAGCCTGGAAGATAGGATTCAGGGAAGCAGGAAGGGAGCCAGACCCCAAAACATGTCAGTTTAATGACTTGTCAATAATAGGTGCTGGATATTAAATAAGTTAATTATCAAAGACTGAAAAGCTCCGCAAAATTGTCAAGGCTAGAAGGTTTCCCCTCTGGGTGGCTGATTCATTGTCCAAGTGACAAATTCCAGGGAGGAAACTTTGTGACACACTGCCAAAGACCTCAGGGGAAAGAAAGCCCAATTCTAGGCATGTCCTGGTGCTGGAGGGCAGAACACATCCCCAAATCACCCTCCAGCAGCAGAGTGCTTAATTTTAGCTGGTTATTTTGGAGTGACAGCTTCCTGTTCCCCAGGTTAATGAGGAAACTGCTGCTGCTGGGAAGAGCTGGCTCCAAGGACATTTGGAAAGCCCTCTGGCAAAATCAGTGGAACCACTCTGGAAAAATGACTGATTTAATGTCAGAGCTGTCACCCAGATCGTGCCCCTGCCTGAAGCAGAGGTGCCCTGGGATGGGGCAGGCACTGACTCCCACTCCAGCAGGACACAGGCTCAGGGAGTTTTTGTATGTTTTTCCCGGGAAAAGTAGTTTCATTCACCTTTCTGTGCCACAGGCAGCTGGCCTGAAACCTTGTGCTGGGAAGCGACTGGCATGTCTGGAGAAAAAGAAGCTCAGGGGGGACCTTGTCACTCTCCACAACTCCCTGCCAGGAGGCTGGAGCCAGGTGGGGGACAGTCTCTTCTCCCGGGGAAGAAGTGACAGGACAAGAGGAAACAGCCTCAAGCTTTGCCAGGGGAGGTTCAGGTTGGTTGTTAGGAAAAATTTTTTCACGGGTTGTCCAGACACAGCTGCCCAGGGCAGTGGAGTCACCATCCCTGGAGGAATTTAAAAGCCATGTGGATGTGGCACGTGAGGACATGGTTAGTGGTGGCTTTGGCAGTGCTGGAAGAATGCTTGGATTTGATGACCTTATAGGCTTTTTCCAACTTAAACAGTTCCATGATTCTGTGATCTGGCAGTCCTGGGGCTGCTGGGCACAGGCTGTTCTTTTAAATGCTGTAGCCAGTGTTTTGGGAAGCACAGCAGCAGGAGCTCTGCCCAGGACTGTTGGGTATGACTGATATATCCAATACACACCTGGGACTGAAACATCCCCATGGGAACTGGGGCCGTCTCGCCTCAGGGCTGCAGTTACATTC
>NW_008651600.1:5221-5772 GCF_000695815.1 Acanthisitta chloris
TCAGCTGTCTGGAATTTGGCCACTGTTACCAGGCAGCTCAGGAACTGAACGTCAAAAGAGGAAGGTGACAGTTTCCCATGTGCCACAGGCCGGATTTGTGATGTTGGCAGGAACTGAAAGGCAGTGGGACATGAGGCAGCAGTTATCTGTGTCCCTTCTCCCAATAAACCACTGAACACGGGCACTCTCCTGCTTATGTGATTAATTAGGATAAAGGAGAGAACGTGGCAGAGGAACAGCTCATCCCTGTGAGGCTCAGCTGTGTGTGACACTGGTGACAACCACCCCTCGGCCTGTCCCCTCACGTACCTCACCGCCCATCCCGGCCGTGCTCCGCAGTCTTCGGGGAAGGACCCCCCCCCGCTGCTCCCTCCGAAGGTAGCCTTTCCACTTCCCTGCTTCTCCCGCCTCCGGGCTCTCCCGGCCCGTTTTGCTGGAGCCTCTGCTGGCAGACTCAGGGCTGGCAGCTCCCACAAAGAGTTTCCATTTCCCTCTCTTGGAGCTCAGCCTGCGGGACGCATCCTGCGGGGCCGACTGGCTCCCGTCGGACA
>NW_008651600.1:5788-8531 GCF_000695815.1 Acanthisitta chloris
CCGTCGCCTTCCTCCAAGGCACGCAGCTCTGCCTGCAGAGACACCACATCCCATGTCACTTCCAGCAACACCTCGGCTGCATACATGGCCTTGTTTCCAGCACAAACATCTCCTCTTACCTTTTTTCTCTCCAGCACCATCTCCAGCTCGAGTGTGTCCTGCTCCTCCTCCTCCTCCGCACTCTCCCCTGACTGCACTACACTGCACAGATCCTCCTGCCCTGTGTCTTCCAGAGGATCCCTGCTGGGCTCTGGCTCTTCGGGGGCAGCTGGTGCCTCTTCTGATTTCACCTCCTCTTCTGGGGATGGCTCGACCTCCTCTTTGCAGATCACCTTCCTCCTCCAGCGCTCCTCCTCCTCCTTCACCACATCAGGAAGGAGCGGGGCCAGGAGGGCTGCAGCCACCCCCTTCTTCTCCTCCTCACTGTTGGAGAGGGCCTGCACACCCTCATTCACCTCCTGCAGGATGAGATCCATGTGAGCTTTCCGGTGGTCGCTGGACACCATAAAGGAACTTGTGCTGCTGGAGACCCTGCTGGGGCTGCGGATGGAGCAGTGCAACCCACCTGCTGCCAAGGAAACCCAAAGGGGCACCTACAACCAGATCCCAGTGCTGGGCCCACCTGACTCACCTTCTTCACCTCCCTCTTGCCAAAGGTGGTCCCACGGCTGGCACTGCCTGGTGTGCCCTTCTCCTGGGGGAATGGCTCTGCGGTTGCCACAAAGCTGCCATTGGCACCTGCCACAGTGCTGCTGAGGAAGAGGAGAGGGAATGAAGGCCAGGATCAGGGCAACATTCCATAGGACAAGGTCCTGGTGGTTCCCCAAGGGTCAGAAGTCTCACCCACCTGTGCTGGTAGTGCTGCAGGCCCTGGACCTGTGTCGCCAGGTACTGCGGCAGCTCCCAGGTCACCTCATTGCTCTGTGTATTCCAGTAGTAGTAGCAGCCTGTGTTCTCATCCCACACCTCCTGCCAGTCGCCCATCTCCAACTCTCCCACTGCCAGAGGGACAAGGAAAGCATGTCACCTCCCCTTCCTTGGTGACAGCCGTTTGTCACTCCCTCTGGGGACAGGAGCGGCACTCACCTCCAGCCAGCGAGCACTGGGTGTCATACTGCCACTCAGGAGCTGGTGCTGAGCCAGCACCATTGGCAGTGCCTGAGGACTGTCCCGTGCCCAAATCCTTCGGCTCAGGGCGGGGAGGTGTAGGGGGTGGCACAGAGGAGGAAGAGGAGGAGGAAGCAGCAGTGGGCTCTGTGGGCTGTGGTGGTGCCGTGATGGCATCGATCTCCTGTGAAAACAACATCCCAGCGTGACTTCAAAGCCCAAGGGAGGCCAAAGCAGAATCACTGGAAGACCACATTTTGGATCGTGAAACCCCCCTCGTCCTGCCACCCTTCCCTCCCCAAAATCCCCACCGGGGGGCACTCACTGCCAGGAAGTTTGCCAGGGTGCTGTCGATGTCTGTGGAATTGCTGCCGTTGGCATCCGCGGAACGGGTCGGCTTCTCCGGGGTCTCACCCTCCTCATCATCACTGTCTGCATAGGCACCCAGCAGGCACAAACCTCCTGAAGAAGGGAGTAGTGAACCCTCAGGGGGGTCCTTCAGAGCTGGATCCAAGCCCACTCCCTGCTCCAGTGGTCCCACTGTCATCCCAGGCTGAACAGCACCCATGAGAGCGGCCAGGCTGGCTCAGGCATTTCCTTCCTGTGAGCTTTTGAGGGATAAACACCACCCCTCCCTCTTCAAAACACCACGGGGGCATCTGCAGACCCCCAAAATTGGAGGAGATCAATCCCCAAACACAGTAGGGGTGAGAAAATACCTTCCCTGGGGAAATAAAAACAACAGCAGGAGGAAATAGCAACTCCCCATCCCAGAAAAAAGACAGGGGGGGAGGAAATCTCACATCCTGCCCAGAAAGCTCCCCAAAACACCAACATTTTATTGTCATTAAACTGGTATGAAATTTATTTAAGAATTAAAATAGGTAATACTAGTAAGAGGTTTTTTTTTCCTTTTTCCTCCCTAAAATACATTCCAGGTGGACACAACTGCAGCTCAAAAGTGAATCATTCAGGAAAGAGTTAATTATTCTCCCTTAAAAATAGTACTTACAGGAGGATAATTGCTCCTTGTTAAAAATCAGAGAGTTATGGAGAGGGGAACGAGCACAGTCCCATCAAAAGCCATAAAAAATAACATTTAAGACCTTCAAAATACATTTAGGACTAAAAAACCTACACATTTAGGACAACCAGAACATTCAGGGCCAACCCCTCCCTAAATTTAGGGCAAAGTCCCACATTTAGGACCCCCAAACCCCACACATTCAGGATCCCAACACCCTCCATGCTTCGGACAAAAGGCCCTAAATTTAGGACCTGAAAAACCACACTTAGTACCGAAATTCCCTAAACTTAGAGAACAAAAAGCCACATTCAGCCCCCCAAAATACACTTAGGACTAAACCCACCTACATTTCGAACCAAAACCTCCTACGTTTAGGACCAAACCCCCCACATTTAGTACCGAACTCCCCACACTTAGTACCATAAACCCCCTAAATTTAGGACGAACCCGAACACCCCGCAGTCATCCCCCAAACCACATTCCGACCCCCCGTTTCCAGCACTGCCCCCCCGTTTCCAGCCCTATCCCGCCGCGGGAGCCTCTCCCCCCCCGTTCTCCCGCGGGGCTCCATCCCTCGCGGCCCCGCACGCTGCTCCATACCATACCCGT
>NW_008651601.1:0-629 GCF_000695815.1 Acanthisitta chloris
AGATACGTGTGTAGAGCCCCACGATGGTAAGGAGGATGAGGGTGAAGATGGTGGTGACGAAGAGGACGTAACGTTTGGAGTAGAGGGGGAGGACGGTGGAACAATCCTCCAAGTCGCTGATACAGTTCCAACCCATGATGGGAAGGCTCCCGATGGCGGCGGCGATGACCCAACACGCCCCGATCAACAACACCATGCGACAGTTCTTGTCGCTGCTGTAAACTTTCACTTTGGTGATGGCCACGTGACGTTCGATGGCGATGGCCAAGAGGCTGAAGACCGAAGCGGCCAAAGTGGCGAAGGCCGTTCCTTCCCTCACGAACCACTGCACCGGAGTCAGGTTGAACGTGGTGCCCCCAGACAAGAGGATGTTGGCCATGAAGGCCAACCCAGCCAAGAGGTCAGAAAAGGCCAAGTTGCCTATGAAAATGTACATGGCCAAGTGGAGCCTCTTGTTACGACAAATGGAAACGAGCACCAAGAGGTTCTCCAAAACGATGAAGCAACAGAGGATGACGATGAGGATGGAGACGACCCAACGAGATGAGGTGCCGGAAGTCTCGGTGTCTTCTTTGGTGTAGTTGTAGTGTTCCCAAATTTTTTCTTTGTTGAAGTATTCCTTGTAGATG
>NW_008651602.1:0-205 GCF_000695815.1 Acanthisitta chloris
CCCGTTCCCTGCCCGCCCGGCACTGTGATTGTTCAGCTGCTTCGCGGCGGAGGCCGGAGTCCCGGGGCTGTTTGTGTTTCAAAAGGCCTTTGTGGAAAAATAACCCGAGCAGAGGAGGAGAAGGAGGAGGAGGAGGAGGAGGAGGAGGAGGAGGCGGAGGAGGAGGAGGAAGGAGGAGGCGAGGGGGCGGGGGGGGGGGGGGGAG
>NW_008651602.1:218-470 GCF_000695815.1 Acanthisitta chloris
GGGGCAGAGGAGTGGCACAGGATGGCAGGTGGCAGCAGGGTGGCACAGCCCCTGTGCTTGCATCCCTGTTGTTGCAAGTGGGGTTGGCTGCAAACCAGGAGCAGAGGGGGAGCAAATCCCACCACCCCCAACCAGGCTGGAACCCCTAGGACTGGGCATCCCACTGCGTGCCCCAGCACCTGGGGGGCAGCATGACAGTCCCTGGCACAGTCCCAGGAGTTAGGCACAGAGCTGGTTTGGGGGACACTCAGG
>NW_008651602.1:594-812 GCF_000695815.1 Acanthisitta chloris
GTGAAGTGACCTTTGGAAGGCAAGACTCCGTGCAGGGCCGGGGTCCTCCTCTGGCAGCCAGTGCTGGATTTGGCCCCTCGAGGTGGCTGTGCCTTCACCCCGGCACTTTTCCACAGGGCAAGAAGCCACTGAGCTGGTGCTGAGCAGGAGCTTGGGGGAAAATCTGTGCCAGGAGGGGGTCAGCAGTGGAAATGAGTGTACCCTACTCTCTCCGCCTA
>NW_008651603.1:0-2993 GCF_000695815.1 Acanthisitta chloris
AAATATTTATGCCCAGCATATTTCAATATATGTCATAATTTAAGTTCAGGATTAATTTACAGTCCATTTACTCTCCTATTATCACTTGGGGATTTTTGATACTTGTATTAGACTGCTGATTATCATCATTAATAACAAAAGTGCATACTGAACATTTGAAAAATGACAGAATTGCCGGTTTTCCTTCTTCCAGCTTTGTTTCACTATTTATAGGTAAACAGCAAAGCAAATACAGCTAATGCAAATTACTGTGTTTCTAAGGGGTTTAGTGGTTTTGCCCTGGTTTAAGACAACAGCCTCTGGTCTCCTTCATCACCCCAGTGATTTAGTATTCAGAAATGCACACATGCACTAATCACTGCCTACTCCAGAAGGCTAGGTGGAATACTCCAATTATTCTTATGAAAAACTAAAACCAAATTATCTCAGTTTCTGAAGTGAAGAAAGCAAAACCTGCATTTCACTTTCCCTTGAAAGTTCTATATAAGTTCCTTGGAGTTGGCAATTCAGAAACTATCTACTTCTAACAACAACAAATGACATATTTAGAGCCTCAGTCTGTCTACATCAATGGTTTCATGTTTTGTAAACATAACTCTCATCAATTTATAGCCTTATTCCCAACAGTCGAAGCACATAGGCAAATGCAATTTTATGATGCAAGAGTTCATCTTCAATTCTGTAATGCACTGCAAATGAGATGGTCCAAACAAATTATTTTAATGGTCAAAAAACCAGACTCAATATACTGTAGCTTTTTTTGGAGAGTGCAGAATAAACATTGAAAATTTTATCAGAGGATAACCTAAACTAACAATCCCATTTCGTATAGTATGCCTAAGTGTTTAACAATAGTTTTCATGAAAACATGAAATAGAGAGCTCCATCTCTTTTAAAACAAATGCAGATTTCTTAACATGCTCAGTTTCAGACAGATTTTTTAATATAAAATGCAGTCAATGTGTGTTACAATTATTCTGTCCAATATTATTGTCTTTTGCTGCTTTTCAATAACTTACCTCAAGTGATAACGCTAGTTGTTCCTTACATGGCCTTTTCTAGTTTACTCTGCAAAATAATGGGATATTTGTGGAAATGGTAATTGTTCTCTTTCTCTGGGACTTCAGGTGGGACCAAAATCCAGCATCTCAGTAGCAATAAACTGGAATATGTGTTGTCCGTATGGAATACAATAACCTTAATTGCACCTAGTTTATGGGCCTGAAGTCTGTTTTGGTTTAGGTCTGGTGTTCATGAATGTCTCATATCTTAGAAGACATCTGAATAGACAAGACACACAAACCTAGGATCAAGATATGAAATGACAGCAAGCCTATTAAAATTCTACATACAAAGTGACATATAGGGAAGGGTAAAGTAAGTGACTATGTAACAGCACAGAGCAGAAAAATACGAGGGTCATAAAGGCAGAAACTATTATGTCCGTATACTGCAAAAAAAATTCCAGGCACAATTTGAGAATGTTCTTTAAAATTTGAATGTCTCAGCTTCCACAGGTTCCCCTGGTATTTTGCACCAGCATTTCTCATATGCAGGCAGCTTTCTCACTTGGAAAATACAAGTCACAAACTTTGTCCTCTCTTCTACCTATTGTCTCTACTAAAATATGGACTAGAATGCAATAGGAAATGCATAGGATTTTTTTGCCATGCTATGGCTACAAAAGTCTGTGTAGCATTTTATTCTGGCATTTGTTCTAACTTGAAAAAGCTACCATGCCTTAGATTACATATCACTTAATTCTGGCTTGTCCACTTTTGTAGCTTAATTTTTCAAGCAGTGTAAGACAACAGTCTTGCAAGAAAATAGCCTTCTCCTATCCAGAATTGTGATCTGAGTTTTCAAGTAGTGAGAAAATTGTTAGTTTTCTATTTTCTATTTCTGATGTGAAAAAAGAAAAGCATGCAACTTTCTCTTAACATTACTGTGTCACTTCAAATTTGGTGCCAAGCAGGATATTAAAAACAAAACAACAACCAAGAAGCAAACAAAACAAAACAAAAAAAACCTCCAATCAAACAAAAAAAATCCCAAACCCACAATAATTTTTCATTGTTCTTTACATGGATAAAAATACTTTAATATGAATTTTACTCATTAATCTGCCTCCTTCTTCTGTGTTGTCCCATATTGCATGCCAGTAACAGTGAAGAATCGGGACACAATTTAGGCTGTTTTGTGCTGCCACAACACATTTGGAAGAGGTTATACTCTTTGAAGCATTTCAACAACTACTCTGTGTTGAAAAACATGGAATACTGTCTAATTCTGTACACTGTCCTATGTATCTTAATAATGTTGTGTCAAACTGATTGATGATTAGAAAAAAGCTGGCTCCCATTGCCCCAGCCATATACTTATCAAATCAAGAATCTTGAATTCACACGTAATGACATTCTATGTCCTGTAGTGCTTCATCAGGTTTATACGGGGAAGTAACATCTACCATGTCAAAAGGTCACCTGACAGGAAATGCTTTGGTATCCCATCATCTGGTCCTTATTCCAATTTCTGAATAAAGACTGGCTTTTGCACACAAATGTAAAGCTACAACTACAACAGTTTTATTTCTTCTAAGAAAGGAATTACCTGAGTTTGTATTTCATAACAATTAGGCATAGCTCTTTTTTCAAAGTCTTAGTAGACCCAAATATTTTAGTACAAATTTTGGCCATAAAGGGTACCCGTATTTGTTATCATAGATTCATAGAATCATAAAATCATAGCATCATAAACTCAGCTGGGTTGGAAAAGACATCCAAGATCATCAAGTCCAACCCTACTGTGGTTAATAGACCACGGCATTAAGTGCCACATCCAGTCTCATCTTGAAAATTTCCAGGGACAGTGAACCACCACCTCCTTGGGCAGCCCATTCCAATGCCTGATTATGCTCTCCATAAAAAATCTCTTCTAATATCTAACCTAAACATCCCCTGGCACATCTTAAGTCTGTGCCCTCTTGTCCTACT
>NW_008651604.1:0-36549 GCF_000695815.1 Acanthisitta chloris
GGAAGGAACACTGATTTAGGCAATTTTAGGCATTGTGAAGTTTCCTCACTTTACATTTCTCCAAGCCTTCACATAAACCCAGAGAAAGGTAAAAGTTTCAATTTCAAAAGATTGATATGATAGGGATTTGGTGTTCAGACGGAGGAAGGAATTTGAAAGAAGAGGAAGAATTTCAGATAATTTGAATTATTTCAATGAACTATTTCTTCCTTAAAATAATTGCATTCATAAATGATAAAATACTGTAATGTTTAACATAATCTTTGAATATGCAATAAAACATTAATGAAAAACATAAAACATAATGCCTCAGCCAAGAAGTCTACAGCAAATGTAGCGCTGACTCACAGTTTGGTTAAAATTAGTGTTATAATACTGAGATAAATAGAAAATTAGAATTGAAAGAGAACTCCAGCAGTTGCCTAGTCCTTGACTTAGCAAGATTGCTTAAACACCCTGCCACGTCCCAAATGGAAAAGTGGTCCAAGAACTGTGACAGTTCAATCTACTTTTCCACTTCAATACTTCACAGAGCAGTGAGAAAGTATGAATAATATGAGCTTTTCTGTAAGCCAAGAATGGCAGAACAATTTCATTCCTCACAGCAGTCTGGAAACTGCTTTAGAAAAAAATTTCCTTAAAGTGCTTATTTGATCAAATTCTTTATTTATTTTTGCTATATTCATTATCCACTGTGGCATAATTATACACACCCAGACTACTTTGTTATGACACTACTGACCACTGTGCTAATAAGACGTAGCAAACAATCTGTTTACTCTCAAATTCGTTTTGAGCAAGTTACAGTAATTCAGTGTTATAAATCATGTTGTAGTGTTCTGAATGCATAAAGCCCAAGCACTTCAGAAGACGGCTTATACTTTAGCTAAGTTAAAGCTGACTGACTCAGTAATTATAAAGTGGAAATGCACATCACATAGACTGTAGGTGCATCAGTGCATCTTTTTCTAAGGGAAAGATCCCAAGGTCCTATAGCAAAGATAAAATACATTGCCATGGAGAGTTTATGACCTTTGGAAGAAGGGGCTGACAACTCAGGAGAACTGCAAGGATATTGTGAGCTTATTCAGAGAGAAAATCAGAAGGGCCAAAGCCCAGCTAGAATGTAATCTAGCCACTGCCATAAAAAGTAACAAAAATGTTTCTATAAATGCAACAGCAACCATAGGAGGGCTGAGGAGACTCTCCATCCTTTATTGGATACAGGGGAAAACAGTGACAAAGGATGAGGAAAAGGATGAAATACTTAATGCCTTCTTTGCCTCAGTCTTTAAGACAAGTGATTCTGGGGGTACTCAGCCCCCTGAGCTGGAAGACAGGGATTTCCCCCAAGGGAAAATTGGCAGTGATCATGCCACTTAGACACAAGTCTCTGGGGTCAGATGGGATCCACCTCAGGGTACTGAGGCAACACATAGAAGTACTCACCAAGCCTCTTTCCATCATTTGAGGAGCAGCTGAGGGAGTTGGGGTTGTTTAACCTGGAGAAAAGGAGGCTGAGGGGAGACCTTATCACTCTCTACCTCTGAAGGGATGTTGTAGAGAGGTGGAACTGGTCTCTTCTCCCAAGAAACAAGCAATAAGACATGAGGAGATGGCCTCAAGCTGGACCAGGAGAGGTTTAGATTAAATACTAGGCAAAGTTTCTTCAGGGAAAGGGAGTATTGGAACAGGCAGCACAGGGAAGTGGTTGAGTCACCACCCCTTGGAAATATTTAAAAGATGTGTGGATGTGGTGCTTAGGGACATGGTTTAGTGGTGGACTTGGCAGTGCTGGGTTAATGGTTGGACTTGATGGTCTTAAAGATCTCCTGCAACCTAACCAATTCTACTATTCTAAACAGTTGCACTCATCAAAAGTCACTCATCAAAAAAGAAGACAGTCCAGCAGAACTACTATTTTAAACTATTTAAGCTAGCCTAGTTCTTTTTTTTTTTCTGGGAAATCATGGGAGTTCACATGAGCAGTGTGCAGGCAGACCTAAGAGGGCAATCATCTCTGACAGCGAAACAAGGAGCTGGCGGCAGTAACCGTAACACCAGCAAAGCCAGATGATCTGTTCATGCCACGAGACTACAGAAACCTCTAGGGCTCCATGAATGCAGACCTTCAGTGAGGACATTTTGAGCAGTCAGGAGGAAAACAAAACCAAATACCAGCACTGCTACTGACAAGAAGTAGATATAATTCATCCTAGCATCAAAAAGGCAGATGGTTCATCTAACAAGAAAAATCAATAGCATTTTTTCTACTTAATGTTGACATTTTTTAAACTTCTCTGTATTTGCCGGGCAAAGGCCAGCCAAGCTATGCATATTTCATCTGCTGGAAGAAATGTTGACCTTACTGTCTTGCCCTTTTTCAACCCTGACCTTTTAAGACTACAGTGAAGAGGCAATCATCATTAAAGCAGGAACAGATATTCACATGAACCATAAGGTAGTTTTTACTCCCAATTTGTTACTTAATTATTTCATTTAAGTAGTAATAAGATTTTGGCTCAGTTTCCATAACTAAAAAAGCAGGCTCATATTTGCTTGATTTTTTATGAATTTGTCTACCTGTCAATCTAGATTGTATATCTTCAGAAGACCAAGGTTATGGCTGGAAAGTAGGAGCATTCCCTAATGTTTACCCTGGCCAACATGAGGTCTGGAAGTTCCTGTTGAGGAAGGGGTGGAGATCCTCAGGAAGAGCATGCTGACCTGATGTGATACACCATGAACAAGGCAAGAAAATTTTCTTTTAAGATTAATTTTTTAATGAATTAATTGAGTGTTGTTATCAGGGCTTGCTAACAAAATACAAAGTAGTTGTGTGTGTCTCTATTGTCAAATTCATTACAACTTAGTTTTGGTGCAAGTGGTCATAAAACAATAATGTCCATCAGCTGCTAACAGGCTTAGTCCTTTCACTTCATTTACTAGTTCTCTATTTTTCATTTGCAATACACAATATAAGCTACTGATTTCCCTACTCCATTTCCCATCTAGTCTTGCAATCACCTCCATCTCATTCAAGCAATCACTTCTGTTTTCCTTAATTTTCCTTCTCTGAGTTTCTTTCCTCAGTGCTCAGCTGCTCACCACTTAGCCCTCCATTCCCCTTTAATGTATTCTAGATAAAAGGGGTGAAAATCAAAATATGGTTTTCAGTTTGCTGCTTCTTTTGTTTCCAGCAGCCTTTCTATGATCTGTTGGGAATTCTGGATTTCATTTCAGATACATGCAGCACAAAGCAAGGTTTTGTGATAGATGTTTCCACGTGGTTTTTCGTGATTGGGGACTGGTTTACTAAATAGATACACAATACTGTTTACTCACATTAACCTTGGAATGATATGAAACTCTCAGCACCCAAAGGCTCAGGTACTGAAATTACAGGAGCAAAGGGAAAAGCAAAAGCAAAATCCTGAAGTCAATAAGTGTGCTTGTTTTTTCTACTAAAGCTCACTCAAAATCTTTATTTGCTGAGAAAGTTTCATCTGCTGTATAGTGTCATGAAGGCAGAGCATGACTTAAACTATTGTTGAGTTTTACAAAACTGTAGTTACTAAACTACAGAATTCAGTGAAGTGATGTCCATAGATGTTTACTGAAGGCCATAATCAGCAAGAAATTTAGCATGTTTACATTAAGTATCCCATTATGACTAACTTACTAATTCACATTTTGGCAATTGAAAAAGAGCAAGCATAGTACCATATTGTGATAGTCAGGTAGCAGAAAGATTTTTAAATGCTTTCCAGAAGTGAACTCTATACCTATTTGTACCCGTGTAAGTTCTTTTGTCTTACTGATCAGATTCACAATAGATCCAAATTACCTCCAGTTTTGGTTTCCTTGGGGCTTTTTCCTGTATGGCATGTTCTGAAAAAAATGAATTCATGTACTTTATTCTTGAAAAATAGACATTGTCAAATTTATGAAGGTGATTTTTCCTGTAATAATTACTGGAGAAAAAAAACTATCTGACCATGACTTAAGGTCAATTATAATACATTCCCTTTGTGAACCATGCATGAATCTGACTCTTTAATATTGCTTATTTGCCACCAGAAGGCCATTTTAAAACAAGATATTGACCATGGAAAGTTCATGCAAAAATCAGTTTGTTTACAGTATTTCCCTATTACAAATGAGGATTCACACAAGTGAATAAAACTGTAGACAACATGAGCTAGTTAAGCTATGTTTAGACTACTTAGGAATATATATAATAAGAAATAACTCTGCCTTCTGTATGTCGATTTCTCGGATTACCATTTTACTGTGTTTTAGAGCAGACAGTAATAATAAAATGCATTAGGCATGATTCATTTCCAATACTGTCTTCTGCATTTTAATAAGTCTCAAAATTACAGAGAAGAAAAATGACAAAGACTTATGATAGTTAATACAAATTTCAAACTATACACTTCATTTTAGACAATATTCTAGGCTGTTAACTATGGGTAAAAAGGGTTTGCAATAACAAGAACTCCTCTCTGAAAAGGACCAAGGCAAAGAAAGACTGGTGTTATGTGAAATACATAGGTAAAACTGGCAAAAAGGTACCCTCACTTCACTGAAAATAGCAATGAAAACTGATGAAGGGTATGAAACATATCTGTTTATACACAGCCAGCAAGCTTTCTTGATGTTCTGTTAAATCTAAAAAAAAAAAATTTAAAACAGAATTTGCTTTAGTAAGATTAATTTATTTATATCAAAGGTGGAACTCTCTCACTTAATGCTTCTTAAAAAGCTTTGAAAGAGACTAGTCCCTCTTGAGAGTGCTTTGCACCTTCCTATGTTGGATGCCTAATCCCAGTAGGATGAATCATCCTGCAGATGTACCAGTTTACATCTCCACTGGCTACTGAAGGAGCCCAGACAACAAGCTTAGATGAGGCATCTAACTCTCAGAGAACACATTAGGAGAAATTAATGTTTCTCAGCAAAGGTTTATCTGCATTGCATATGAGGCTTCATTTGAATACAGGAAGACATATTTGCTCCAAGTTTAAGTTTACTAGCACAAGATAAGAGTAATAAAAAGTTGCCAGCACAGGCTTCAAGTGGGACACCCTTGCTGGTCACTGGCCTACATTCAAGGCAAAGTACCACATGACCACTCTGCTGATGAGATTAAAATCAGAGCACAGGGTTTTACCTGTCATATGATTATACCTCTGTTTGTTCCAAAGACTTGCCTGAAGCCTAGAGATTAATCAGTGACTCAATGTCCAAGTGAAAACCAGTAACAAGTGGTGTCCTTCAAGGGTCCACACTGGGACCAATAGAATTTAATATCTTCATCAATGACATAGCAGGATTGAGTGTGCACTCAGCAAGTTTCTAGATGATAGCAATCTGAGAGCAGTCAATTCACTTCAGAGAAGAGATGTCATCCAGACAGACCCAGAGGGACCTGCACAGGCTTGGGGAGTTGACCCATGTAAACCTCATGAAGTTCAACAAGGCCAAGTATAAAGTGCTGCAGCTGTACCAGAGCAATCCCCAATATGAATACAAACGGGGGATGAATAGATTGCAAACAGCCCTTAGGAAAAGGACTTGGAGATATTGATGAATGAACAATTAGACATGAGCTAGCAATGTTCATTTGAAGCCCAGAAGCCAACTGTTCCCTGAGCTGCTTGAAAGAAAGCATGTCCAGGAGGCTGAGGGAGATGATTCTTCCCCTCTCCTCTCACAAGAACCCACTTGGAGTACTGTGTACAGCTCAGGTGCCCTCAGCACAGGAAAAGAACAGACCTGCTCAAGTGGCACCAGAGGAGGGACAAGGAAATGGTCATAGGACTGAAACACCTCTGCTATGAAGAAAGGGATGGTGTTGTTCAGCCTGCATACCCATTACCTGCAGTAAGATCTCCCTGCATACCCATTACCTTTAGGGTAGGCTTGTATGTTGATTTGTTGCTAGCCACTGGTTCTAGGCCCTTATGTCCACATTAGACATTAACCAAACTAGAAGTTTACTCCGGTTGTTGGTCCTAGATGCACACCATGCGTGGGCAGGGAGCTAAGCACACTGTCAAGGACCTTACCTCCATGCTGGAAGTGGAATGCTCTAGACAGTGCCTTGGCGCATGACTTCATCTCTTCAGAAGAGAAACTGGTGAGTGCTTTAGTATCTATCACAAGACACTAAGCCTATACAATGGAAATTACCAGATGGGCATTTCACTGGATTCATTTAAATGCTCGCCCATTTCTAAAATCAGATCTTTTGTTGAATTGCTGCAGCTTAGATTGCTAGTAGGAGACCTCACTCCACCAACTTCATGTCAGAGTTTCTTGTTAAAAAAAATTCTTCCTAACAACTGCAGGGATACAGTGAATCAATGATTCTGTAAATATGTATTCTTACATAGCTGTGTCCTTACTTTGATCCTGATTACCAGTGCAGTGGGTGCAGGTCTCCAGGTGCTGGCAAGAGATGCTGGAGTAGATTCCCTTGCAGCTGCAGAGGAAACTACAGTGGAGCAGATATTTCCCTGTAGCCAATGAGCAGCCCACAGTGTGCCAGGTATCCACACTGCAGCCCATGGAGGACCCACAGCAGAGAAGGTAGATATTTGCTGAAGGACTGCAGCCTGTGAAGAGGACCTATGCTAGTGCAGGGAAAAGTGTGAGCAGGAAGGAGAGGCTGAGAGGAGCTGTTAGGGACAGACCATAGCTTCCATTCCTGACCTGCCCTGCGTCACTCAAGGTGGGAAAAGAGATCAGGGAGTTACAAAAAAAAAAAAGACTGAAGTTGATTCTGGGGAAAAATCAGAGAGGGAGGGGAAGTTGTTTTGATTTCTGGTTTTATTTGTCACCATACTAATTTATTTTAAATGACAATAAATTAAATTGCTTTTCCCCAAGTCAAGTCTGTTTTGCTGTGAGAGTAATTGGTAAGTGATTTCCTTGCCTTTATCTTTACCCACAGGCTTTTCCATCTAATTTTCTCCCTCTGTCCTTTAGAAGAGGGGGAATGAGCAGCTGGGTGGCATCTGGCAGCCAGCCAAGGTCAAACCACTACAACCAGGCAGTTTCTTAAATTGAAACAATACCTTGAGGAACCCTATGCAACTCAAAATAATAATCCTACGTCTAACACACTCCTTCACATATGAAAACAACCATCTGCTTTGATTAGATGTTCCTATTTCTTCAAATACCTTTTTCCATAAAGGACCTTAACGGCTTTTTCAATTAGCTTAAAACAAATACAACAAACACCAAATCCATATTTTTTTAAAAGCATTTTCTAAGCTGTGCACTGTAATACCCTGACCTGTCTTTACTTATAGCTTAAAACCACAATTTAGGCAATAACTAATTCAAATAGCCTTTAGTAATCCTGTAATGTATTTTTATAGTTCTAAAAGGTTTTACAGTAACAGTTACTCTTATCCAATGCCTGAATTCAGGATAACAGGTAGGCATTTTCAGAGTACACTTCTCACATCTTGGATACATTTGGTTTCTTAGAAAGTACTGCTTTGTCTCAAAATAGAGCTGATGGATCAGTAATGTTACTTCATTTGTAAGGAGCAGTCCCTGGAGCAAGACCTAGTGCTCTTCAACCATAGAGGACCTTACTGACAACTGAATTAAAAGCCAGGTGTTCTTTTGCACAAGCAGTCACTTTATTCCTCTACTTGTCTTCCTGTCCCTGGAATCTCACCTTCCCTTTTTTACAAACACCTTCTTAACTCCAAGAAGAGATGTGGAGGCTGTAAGCTCTAAGAAGAGATAGCAGCATGGTGCTATGAGTTGACTCTTGAAAGACAGGGGAGTAGGTTTTGAACTCATTAGGGTTTAACTTTAGGGTTTAACTCTTTAGATCAAATATGAATTTCACACTTTCTGCATGGGCATTTTGAGAACAAATCCAGTGCATAAAAATGTTCTTCCCCACAGGTCATTGGTGGATGTATTATGAAAAAATATTTAAAAATTATGATTTCATATATTATGAAATATTACAAAAGTCTAAAAAGACTGATTTTTGAACTGTATGCTATTCAAAGAAATCCTCATTCCCCTGATCAGAATTTATATTTCAAATAACTATAGTTTTTGTATTTCCAGGTCTGGTAAAATGCAGTGGACCAGCTCTTGTTTTTCAAAAAAAAATTAGGAATTGGACATACTGAAAGAATTCTCTCTCATAGGCTCCATTTTATGCGAGGCTAATATAAATATGCAATTCTATTGCTTGCGTATACTATGCCAATGCGAAACTTCAGGCTTTTTACAGATGCTTCAGTGGACTTTTTTCTACAGAATCAGAGACATACCAAGATGCCAGACACATCAAGTATTGCAAGAGCTGCTTTGATCTCTGCTGATAGAATACTTACTGCTCTGTTCCACATACCATACCAAAGTGCAAAATCAGTAAAGCCACAGTAATGGCACTTAACTCTAAGATGCAAAGCAAACTTATTAAAAACAGCAAATCACATAGCAATGCTGCTGCTACAGACTGCTATATATCATTCTGGAAAAATACCATTAACATCCTTCCACTTTTGAATGCTATAATTCTATCATGGAATTAAGTAAATTCCAAAACTAATCTGCCTCTTTTCAAAGACATTAATTTGCTGCCTTTTCCAGATTCTGCTTCAATAACGTTCACATTTCTAATCTTCACGTAAGAGAGCAGATGTGTCCTGGCTGGTGCTCAAGTACCCTGCAGAGGGAGACCTGAACAAATATGTTCTTGAAAGTTAATTTATTACTCTTGTGTTGCATCTAAAGATCAAGACTTTGAGTGAGCATCTTGACAGACGAAACAGATGGACAGCTCCACAGAGTAAACAGATCCCAGATGAATGTCCCTTGCTTTCCAGTTTACTCTACAGTTACAAAGCAGTATTCATTCATTCAGCTAAGTGACATATATTAAAAGCCATACAAATAAATGACAATACAGAATTTTGAGGGCATATATGAGCAGTCAAACTACCTTTAAATACTAACAGAAGTCAACCAAGGGTTTATATTTAATACATACAGATTGGTTTTCTGAGTGAAAAATAGGGAAAGTATTGCTTTGTTGACTACATTGTACACACAGATTGCATATCAAAAGATCCAATGGTCTTTATTATTTGCAGGCATTGAAGTGCCTAATTATTCAGTTGTATTTATATAGATGCTTCTATATGCCTCTTCATGTAAAGAGATAAAGGCAATGATATTTGCTTCAATGTATCTATACTAAAATCACCGTATCTTGCTCACATCAATATGACACAAATTTACTGAAAATATTTTAAACGGAGATATCAAGCTATGAAAAAGCTCCAGTTTCTCCCAGAATGGTAACCACTCTTCAAATGCTTCATACCTCTGAAAATGGGCTAATATTTACATCTAGCTTCAGCTAGAACTGCATATAATTTTTCCATATGAAAATGAAAGTTTTAGCTCTCTGCTAGCTGATACACACGTTCTTCTCCACCACATCCCAATTATCATTTGTAGGAGAGTTTCTGAACCTTTGGCACAAGCACTCAAAATTGTACCAAAGTCTCTGTCCCAAAATCTATGGCATATACAAAAAAGTCTGAGACAATGAAGTGTTAACAGCCTTAATTATAGTTAATCATAGTTAGATGTAACACAAGCAATTTCCTGAGGGAGCAGTTTAAGTTGCCTTCTTACAGTAATACATATAGATCTTATTGAAATAATTGTGAATTGTTTATAAAATTAACATACAAAAACTCCTAAAGATTCAGTTGAGTAGTAGAAATGATCAGTGCATTGCTGGCCAATGTATGTGACCATCTTTCTCATCCAAACACAAAGAAGAAACTATTATCTAGGCTACATGATGCAAATATGGTCAGTCTCCACAGTCAAATATAAAGTGAAGGATAAATTCCAAGAAATTGTTTAAACGTGTACTAATGTTTTTGGCACTGAGAAATACTTTACAAAATGAATTTCAACATTTCATTTATTTTTATAGCCACATTCTTGGATGAAAGATATGATTTAAAACCTAATACAAAGAGGCTGATATTTCAGGTATGCAATAGCATACATTAAGCAATGTTTTTCACACAACATGTGGAAAGACTAGGTCAACAAATAGAACACAAGTCAGAAGCTTTACCATGCACATCTTCAACCTACCAGCAACTCAGCATGTCAATGAAGTGTCACAGCACATCTGGGCTGATTTCTTTTGATGCCTGCACTGACAGCAAGAGGCTGGCAGGTGGCTTGCAGGTGTTAAAAATCCAGTAGCAAAATCATGCAGAGGCATAAAGTGCTTATATTTATTCTCCTACCCAATACAAGGCATAAGGTGAAGAACTTAGGCAACTACTCCTTCACTTCTATACCGTCTTGCAAAGGACAGTAAGTAATGAATTCCTCCATTTTGTGGATACACCACACTTCTATGAATCTACACTCATCTTCCAGCTAGGCTGACACAGCAGCATATCCATAGGAGTCTGCACCTCCTTGAGAAAATCTACTCATTTGCACACAGTTCTAAGGGAGACACTTTTTCACAACCTAAATTTTACCCTCTCTGCCTCACCAGAAACTTGGTACAGGGGGTAAAGGTAATCAAAATACAAAATCACCTTCAGTGATTCCCTGTTGTAGTGCCCTGGGTTGAAATAATTGAAACCACAGAATCATAAAATCATCAGGGTTGGAAGAGACCTATAAGACCATCTAGTCCAACCATCCACCTAGCACTACCACTGTAACCCCTAAACCACTAAGCCATATCACCCAGGGCCAGATCCAGATGCCAGATCTCCCCTGTCTCAGCTTAAGGCCATTTCCTCTAGTACTCTCACTGTAGGCATGGCAGGAGATACCATCTCCCACCTCTCTACAACCCCCTTTCAGGTAGTTGTAGAGAGCAATGAGGTCACCCCTGAGCCTCCTCTTCTTAAGACTAAACAAACCCAATTCCCTCGGCCATTCCACATAAGACATGTTTGCTAGACCTTTCACAAGCCTTGTTGCCCTTCACTGGACACTGGTTTATGCCACTTTGGCAGAAATAATCAAAGGCTTTAGTCTGCTCCTGCTTTCTCTCCATTTGTCAGAGAGGTGGTCTCTACATAGTTATACATTCCTGGCCTCAACCTGTTATTCCAACTGAGGTTTATTCAACTGGGACAACTGGCACTGAAATGCCCCACACCATACAGCAACTTCAAACAACTCAATTTCCAACTGCTGTTTGTGCCTGCTCTCCAAAACAAGATGCAATCCTAGGCAGGTCTGACAATAACATGGAATATTCAATATGCAGCATGAAATCTAAAATGAAGGAAAAAGATCAATCAACCAGAAGCCCCAACTGCAGCACACCACATGTATTTGTTGAAGAAGAAATGAAATAAAATAAAAAATAAAATATCAAATAAAATATCAAATAAAATACATCTAGCTCCTAAACATTAGGGGGAAAGTAGGGAAGGGTGGAGTGAGAGGGGGAGGTGGCAGCAGGGTAGTTAATTTGCCAGGTACATTTTCACTGCTTAATTTTTTTCTGTTCCAAATCTGCCATACCGAGGAGAATTCATAGGTATGGGATAATCATAGTGCTGGGTTCTCCTTCTCCCCCTTCCTTTTCATTTTGGTGATAAAATTCAAAAGCTAATAAAATCAGACAGATTATAGCAGCATTGATGAATGGCCATGTCTGGATTTCCTGTCTGGAGACTGAAGCAGGCAGTGTCTGAGAAAGAAGACAAGGCAGTCACTGCATAGAGAGAAAAGGAATATCCAGCAGATGGATTATGTCTGGCTGGTCCCATTATTAATACTGATCTGTATCAGGCAGTGATGAATACACAGAAGCACTCAGAAATACTAATAGTTTCACCCTTTAAGTACTAATTTCTATCCTTCTATCCTATTTAACATTAAAAATGCTCTGTGATCTTGTCATTGATGGAAGTGGTTATAATGAAGAGACAGGGCTCTTGGGAAGAAAGAATATACTAGATATAATGAAAAATATTAAAATCAGCTTGAGAGGCAGAGAAGTCATAAACTACAATCACAGAATATCAGAGAAAACTCTTTAAAATATACTTAGATTTAGGATTTAAAAACTGTTTTTAAATCCTAAATCTAAGTATATTTTCAGTTATCAAGAGTATAGACTAAACACATTCTAAGCTATTAAAAAAAAAATAAGGAAGACAGGTAACATGTAGACAGTAATATAATTACTTAAACAGCATTCATGCTGCACTAGAGTTAAGCTTAGTGTTACAAAATTCCAAATCTCCATTTTCTTGGATTTTTAACACTTTCAGAAGTTTCTTCTGAGAAGTCAAAGAATGTGTATGCAGTGATGGCCAAAAACGTCAAAAAAAGCTCACCCTAAGCCCTGAAAGTGCCTAAATATCCACTAAATCAAACTGGAAATTGCAGCAGCTCACCATTCTGAAGGGGATAACTAAAAAAGACCAACCAAGCTGTATCACCCACCAGAAGCACTTACCCAGAGTGAAGTCGGGAAGTTCATTAGGATTGGGTGGGTCTGTGTGTTGACTCTCAGTTTTCACAGCTCTTGTTGATTGAAGTTGCAGTGGCTTCATGATACTCAAGCAATTTTCTCTTTTGACATGAAAAGAAGAAGGGTGATATTTCTTCCTGAGGCACACCAGAGCCTGTGCAATAGGTATTTAGCTACCAGGACAGGTTTTTAAGATCTAGTTGCTGAAAAAGAGTTGTTAAAAGGATATGCAAGCTTGACTTGATGGCCAAGGAGAGTGGAGAAAATGTAATTAGCCACAAATGTTTCTGAGCTTGAGATCCTATCCCTCAGCCAAGGGTGTTTATAAACATAGCTGTGGCTGAGAGGACATAAAACTGTGGAGATAGGTCTCCAACTTTAGAAGCCCTGCCAGCTGAAGCATTCTTTTCTTTCTAGCCAGTGGATAGTTTAGTTGCAGTTTGACTCTTCTTGCTAAGAGAAACAGGTATGGTCTTACACAGCAATATCCCAAATGCAGGGTAATCATCTAGGCTATTTTATTCAGAGCAGCTCAAGGATTCTTTTGAACACAGTGTCCCACATTCAGTGTCTCTAAGAAGGACTACTCCAATCACAAAATATAACTTTTAAACACAAATTTTCCATGAAGTAAGACTTCATTATCTTGAAATACAAATGACATTTAGTTTTTCTTCATTCTGTCTGTCACTTGCCGCATTTAACCTCAGATTTCAATCACACTAGAGAAGCTGTGGGTTCATGCCTAAAACCAAGGACACAGAATGAATAGTTTTAGCTATTTCCATTACTCTGACAGTGACTCTGTGTGTTACACCAGGAAAATCACTGTCTGCTCTGTTATTCTCTCATTTTACTGTGAAGTAGAGGTACCAATACACACTTGTTTTTCAATGTTTTGTTGCCAGCTTATGTTATACAAGAGTTTGTAAAATGCTTTGACATTTCTGGGAAAAACATCAAAGTCTGTAAATGCCATCTTCATATAGAGCGAGATATTCAAATTAATCATTCCTTTATTTTCTTTTACTGCTAAAACCTGTTTTGTTAGCAAAGCTTCATTTTTGCACTGAAGTCTCTATTATACTTCCAAAGAAACATTCAGGATTTTTAAGAAACTTTGTCTCCGTTCCTAACCCACATGAAAAAATTTTTACTTTTCCATATTTGAGGGAAAAAATGAAGACTTTCAGTAGGATTTCAGGAAACCCAGAGCTCTTTCTGATTTTCTGAAGAAGGAAGATTGCAAGTCTTTTTCTCATGTGAACACTCTTCAGTCACGCAAGACATTCTATACAGCCATTGGATAAAACTTTGATACTCTTATTAATACTTAGTAATACTTAACTAATACATTTCAAAGGAAAATATTACTGTACATAAGATTCTGAACAAGTGAGATTATTAGCAACAGAACTTTTTATGGAGCCTTTCCAAGATCATTTATGTGAAAATATTTCTAAATTTAGGCATTTAAAAAAATCAAAACAAGGCACATTAATAATTACAGGGAAAAAAAGCATAAACACTTGGGGTTGCATCTCTGTTTTACTGTCTTGTGGAGAGTATCATAATATCATTCCATACACAGGTTTTATCTTCAGCATTTCAGCTTGATTTTAAAAGCATTATACTTTATGTATCAGAAAATTTAGAACAACTGCATTAGAAAATTTGAGTATGAAATTGATTTTTTTAATAACTTGAATAATTTGGGAAGGGAGACCATATTTTTCAAAGCATAGCACCAGTCACTAGTTAGCAAAAGTGTTTTTAAAACAGCTCTGCCAGTGTGAATAGAATATGTTTTAATAGCCTTGAAAAGCCCATGATTTATGATCTCTGTAAAAAGGCATTATGCATTTTTATGGTCCCTATTCAGATCAGCATATTTCCAATATCACAATGTGGTGTGGAAATTAACTGCTTGGATTTCTTCATTTTGCATTTCTATTTGCAGTGCAACACATTCTTTTAGGAACATGAGTTCCATGTGTCTCTTCATTAAGAGCAAGAAATGTAGAGCAAGGCATGTTTGTCTAAAGTCCTTTACAGCTGTCTTCTATTACCAGATGTTATTGTACTATTAGGTATTATATAGTCTCTGAAGCATTAGGTCTCTAAACAGTTATTTTAGGTGTGTATTCCATTAAAACCAATACCTGTACTAAATATGCAGAAAGGGCAAGGCAAAAACCTAAATTAACTTCTGGAGAGTTTGGGACATTCAATTATAAATCAAAATTGACTACTCAAAGGTACTCCTTATCTGCAGTTTATCCTAATAGATCAATAACATCCTTCTTGTTGTAGCTGAAAACCAGGGTTGAAGTTCCAATTTTTCTCAAGTCAATATCAAGCCTCCTGACAACTCTACACAGAATTGTAATTAGCAGAACTCACTAATTCCATCATTTCAGTGAGATCTGATATTTAGATATCTGTAGAGTTAGCCGCCCATATATACTCAGCAAAGAGAAGGAGTTTTAAGAAGGCATTTTGTAGCTCCTACAAATAGTTCAATTTTTGTGGATATTTGCTTGCATACAAATAGACTCATGGATAGTTTCTGCAATATGCTGCAGTTAACATTGGCCTACAAGTCATTGTACCAAAGGAAGATTTGAAGAGTGTGTTCTTTGTAAGTCACTTCTGCACTATCCAGTTGCTCTCATCTGTTCATTGCTATTTCAGCTGCTCCAATCAGATACAACTCCTGTTTTTGTTTGTGTCACGGCTACTGCATAGCTTGCTACATCTGAGTGAGGTGTTCGACCAGTGGCCATTCTACATGCTTCCTGAGAATGTTAAAAGGAACAAGCCCACAGCAAGCAAGGAAATAAAGCAAATATTTTTAAACCATAGTTCCTAAAAATTGCTTTAAAATTCTGTAAGCTGTACTTTCAATTTTCAGATATCTCCTCAAACACGAATTTCTTATCCAAGTCTGGAATGCAATAAGGTGCTCTAGAGGGCAACCACCTGTGCAGTATATCAGATACTCTTTTGTCTGTGACAAGGTTAGAGGGTCATGAATCCAACTGGAATGAAAGCCGAAATCAGAGTTGGTAGAACAGCCTGTGGTGAAGAAAGTTATGGGTGAAGAAGGACCACCCTCACAAGATGGTAATCACAACACAACTAAACACAGTAGTTATGTAGGGTGATAGTGCTGCTGCCGTCCCAACAATGGTAAATCCAATTACTTCTACAGAGCACTCATTAGGATAATAGAAACAAATGCATGCTTTCAATGCACTTTCACAGAGTACAGAGTATAGTTTAAGCCAGTTTATGAACCTGAATAATTTGGATGCTCACTGTAGTCAGCACTGTACTTATCATTTTTCTACATGATCTTTTTCATTGTGTCAGCCTTAAAGACACCCTTGTTTCTTTTTTTCTTCTTTTCCAGTAAAGAATTTTCTGTCCTTGTTGCTACACCAATCATGTAATTTCTAAAAGACCTTCAAAAAATTAAACTGTCCTCTGAGCTCAAAGTCAGTGAAACTTGAGGGCATTCACTTAATTAAGAGTGCTGATCTTAACTGGGCCAAGAGTAACAGTGGTACCAAAAACAGCAGATAAGAGTCAAACTGAAAACAGGAGGAGGTACTGCACAGCACCATTTGTGGCTCAAACTCAGTCTCTTCTCAGCTTTTCTGAGAGTCACCTTTGGTTGCATGGCATTTCCACCCCTTACCCATCAATGAAAGAAGTGCATTAAACAGCTCCATTGTCTGGTTTGTTGCTTTTGGTTTTTAAAGCAAGCTTCTACCTCACAGAAGGGAACTATTGTAAAATCAGGGAACCTATATTAGCATAACTTTCGAGATATCTTCCTAAGTGATCCTAAAGTAGGAAAAGATAACACAAGGTTACGTGAGGACAGTGAAACAGGCAAGCTGAAAATCTCAAAGGAAATGGTGGAGAAGAGTTGGATTTCTGCCACATTATAAGTCCCTATCACCTCAGTAAAATGGCAGATGCTGTCTCCACAGAGATCCAGCATGAGCTGAACAGTGAAAACAATACAAGGGAAAACACAATCTTATCAGAAGGTCAGTTCCATCAGCACCAAGACTGCCAGATAAAGGTCCCCTGCCTTCGACAACCACACTGAGAGAGCTTTACTTTGCAAGTGTAATAGTTCTCTCCCCACTCTCTATCTAGTCATAGGGGTCTTCAGCTTTCCATCATTCACTGCAAAGACATGGAGACCTGACTATAGGACACTCCTGTCCCTAAAGATAAGGAACAATAAATAGCTGCTAAGTCATAAAGAAAATGACTGGCTTGTTGCTCTCCCAAAGGAATAGAGATGATGCAACAAGGGAGAAGCAGCCCCACCTGGCTAAAGGAGGAGGGAGCACAATGGAGCAAATGAATAACAGGCTTCAAAATAAGTGCTATTAATGGGAAAAAAAGAGAAAACAGATTTGGGGGATTTTTTTTCAATCTAGGATTGCTGCTTCTCAATTACCCAACATGACTTAAGCTGCAAAAATGAGCTATATAAAAGTTTAAGAATTATAGAATCATAATAAACTGTTTCTACCCTTCCTTTCCCCTGTCTTGGACAGTTTTGAGGAAATAAAGTACATGGACATAAACAGCTGTACCTGCTGTTAGATTCATTTGTGTTACCACTGTTTCCTGGGTCCTAGCTTACAGGATAGAACTGGACAGGTTTATTCTGTTAGAATTTTATAGGCAATATAAATTTTTAAGTCTTGCCTGTATTGTAAGTCCTGTCTTGAGAATGCAATTTGCGTTAATAGCATTTTGGAGGAAGGAACACCTAAATCAATAAGGTGAACCCGAAACACCCCAGGTTTTGTGCATTCATTTTTGGATAAGTAGCTGGAGAGCACAGCAAAGCTTTTTTTGCATGCCAGCCTCTTTTATCTTCAAACAGATCCACAAATGGATTATTTATAGATATGACAAGAGCCCTCTGAGTAAAGCATAAAGGGCAGAGATTACAAAAGATTGATTTCCACAGCTCGTTACTGTCATAAACCTATAACCCAAGCAGATGCACCAGGGAGAATTCTCTTCCTTAGGTCAGCTGTTTATTTCTGGCACGTGCTTGCAAATCTCTGGGAAGGATTAAAAGGACATTCATATACTACAGTTTGAAAGGGTCAGTACAGAAGTCCTCTTGCTGTAGTGTCCTCTAGTGATTGCCTCCATTTCATGAATCATGTGGTTAAGCCAGAGATCCATTTCTAGCTGTTAGTGTAAGCCATATGCATTTTTGCCTGCGGAAACACCACCACAAGCCTTGAATTCAGTGCCTTATCTACTGAATTCACAAACGTTAAGAAAACCAGGAGAATGAACTTACAGATGGATTTCTGGTTACTGCCCAATTCAATCTGTTGAGCAAAACACAGATGGGGGTTTTTCTTCTCTCATTGTGAAAAGTGGTGAAAATATATAGCATAAAATACTCCAAAATCTAAATTAATTTAGGTTTGGACATCATTTCAATTGCTCACATCATATAAATGCTTTTATGGACCTAACACAGTGAGCTATACAGAGCAGGAACAATCAAACAACAATCAATAGTGCTGGACCCTGCTCTAACTATACATGTAATGGAACTCCCTCATGATTATATTTGTTCAAGTCCTTATTATCATATTTGACTAATTTCCCATCTTTCCTATTTGAAAAAGAGCTATAAATACACTTTTGATAAGACAAGTGTTCATTCTATCAGTTTTAATTGGTTCAACTTCCTGAACAGGTTCAATTCCTCCCTTTACCTATTTGTTCCTTAGAAGTCAAGAAAGCCAAGAGTAAACAATGGCAAACTAAGTTCCTGGCTGCTTGTTGGATAATTCCTCTACTGAATCAAAACTAGTATCATTAAGAGTTCAGACACTTCTGTCAGCTGACAAAAAGATATTTCAATTCTCTTTTTTTAAAACTG
The DNA here is from genome assembly GCF_000695815.1 of Acanthisitta chloris. NCBI lineage: Eukaryota > Metazoa > Chordata > Aves > Passeriformes > Acanthisittidae > Acanthisitta > Acanthisitta chloris. Next base: position 18,480 of record NW_008651604.1, read on the forward strand.
AATCCTTAACAGACTGCTTTGCTCTTGCATTTGTTACAGTTTTCTCCAGTCTGCTCAGTTTGGGCATAGATCCCAGAACACATAAGGTACCGTTTTCATTCATTGTATTCCAAATATAGGAAGAAATCAATACATTCAGCTTTCCCCTTCTGAGCAAAAGAAGCGGTGCTTAACTGGTACTAGCAGTCTTCTGTCAGTCAGCTGCAGAACCATCACTCTGCAATGCTGCAAACACCCCAAACATAACCCACTCAGCAACATATGCAATTAAATTGAAAGTTAGTAGATATTCTTCCATCTCCACTTTTAATATAAATCACAGCTTCTAATTTAGCAGCTAGCCACTTGAGACACACACACACCCACGGGGAGGGAAAAAAAAAAAAAAAAAAAAGACCATAACAGCAGCTGCTTTTGTGGTCAAAACTCTGCAGTTCACATTCCTGTGAAGAACATCAATCCAGTATCAGCAGGGCTCTTCTACTTCACACAGAGGCCAATTCTTAGTTATAAGTGTTTTCAGAACAAAAACAGTCAGTGCTTTACTAAAAATAATTATCTAAGCTGTACTGCATTTTGGCCCATATTTCTTGTGCTAATACGGTTCCTCATTATTATTTCTCCTTTTCCTTAGCACTTGTTTGTAAAAAGTTTGTAGACTTTGAGAGGGAGTAGGGAGAGGGAAAAGAGGAAGGGTCTGTGATGTTACTCCAACGTGCCCATATGTGACAGCTGTGAATTTAACTCACCTCCTAACCTGCAAGTAGGCATTCAGCAGTTAAGATCTCCACAGTCACATTCTTAACCTAAAACTTCATTACAGCTGCTACAATTAGGCAAGGTACCTTCCATAGACGTGCTTAATAGAATGTCTAGATGGCTTTGATCAAAAATGGGTTTGATTTCATGTGAATAAATGTACTCAGTGTAGAGAGAAGCATTACCATCTTGATTTCCATAGCCACATGCCATAATATGTGTTAACTGGGTAGGTTAGCTCCTGGTTGTCCCTAAAATTTATCTACCAGTTAACATGTGGTAACACACCAACTTGTGCTTGTGGCCTAGATATCTACAAGCTGGCTGATATTGTTCTTCCCTGTTTCTCTCTGTTCCTGCTGTGTCTGAAGACATAACTAATGAAGTCATCTTGAAAGAATAAAAGAAAAAAGGATACTCAGGCCATGGGTGGCTGATTCATTCCTAAGCAATAACTGAGTCTGTAAATTCAAGATATGAATATAAGGAAAGAGCCATTGGTTTATAGGAAATTTTGGAACAACTCACATCAATAACTAGTGAGGCACTGTTCGGAAATTTCACATCAATACCTTCTTTTCTGACGATCTTTATAAATGCAATATTTAAAAATAACATTCTTATTTTAAGAATTCATTGGGCTGAACTGAATTGATAAAAAACACTTGGGATTGTCTTTAAAAATACATTAGATTGTAGTATTGCAACTACAGCTGGAAATTGAAGGCAAAACTACTGTTCATTCTGAACACTCAGTCTAATGGAAACCTTTCAAAGATTACTATATGCATAAGAATATGGTAAGTCAAATCACTCAAGTAATTTCTCCATGTCAGACTTCCTAAATAAGCTCTTGTACAAAGATATAATGAATTTTAATTGCATACAGAAAATGTCTGAAATCTAACCACAGGTATAACATGTTGTGCCAGCTATTTCAGACCTGCTTTTTTTTTCATCCCTTGCATATCATTTTGATCACCCTGTTAAGAAGAAGCTCATATGCACAAAGAGAATATTTTTACTTTTAAATTATTAATTAAAAGATTAATGCACACCTTCAGCTCTCCAATAACTGTACAGCTTTCAATGAGGTGAGCAAGAGAGATCCAAAACCTATTCTTTTCTGTGGTCATATTTTTTGTGTTATTAAGAAAATTTAGCATCCAGTGAAGCACCCTCAAAACCTGCTGCAAGATACCACAGAGACAAGGTTGAGACATGGAAATAGCCTGTTATGGAAATGTAGAGAAATGGCTAAAAATTAGGACTGCTTTGCTGGATGTCTCAAGTCTCCCAGAACAACTCCTTTACTGAATATTCAAGTCAGGTAAGAGATTGCTACATCCTGCTGCCATTCCATAACAATCCCATATTTTACCATGGGCTCATTGTTTTTACAGGCAAAATTTTAAAAATACACATTATTTGATTGATTGGATATGCAAAATATCCCATTTGTTTCAAGATGTGTTAGGAATACCCTCTAGAGTGAGAAACATAGTTCATGGTATGTGCAATTTCATATGTACACCTCCAAAATGCCGAAGTGGCTCAGTGCTGCCAGTCCAGCCAAGCTGACTCAAAGGGCAGTGCTAAACATGCACTTTTTTCTTTTATTTAGGCTTGTCTTTTGAAACATATACTCATTTCACAACATCTCCAGGGCCATATGGTTTCAGGTTCCCTTTCTAGGCATATCTGTCCATCCCTAAAGTATTACTTGGCTTGGGCTCAGAGCTTAGGAAAGCTCACAGATAGAGAAAGGCAAATCAGATGTTAGCCAATAGAGAAAGACACGAGATTTTAGATATATTATGTTTCAGTTCTTATGCTGTGGTCATGACGATACCTTTTCTCGTCATTTCTCTAAGCCAATGTGTTTTTTTTCATTTTAAAAGGCAAATTTTAAACTATAGCAAAAACAAAGAAGTCATTGAACCTCTCTTTTTTTACCTTATGCATTACAATTACAGGAAAACTATAATATCACTTTGGATCAATCTTCTGTGAAAAATTCACAGAGTATTAAATAGCCTTACTTTCTGCATACATCATTTTAAACTGTGTAAGCAACAGATGGGAACAAAGGGTCATTTTAACCACTGTAGTGTGTACAGTTTTAAGTGTTTTATTTCTAGTTGTAGAGCCTCTAACACTGAGGGTTTATGTAAGTAGTTACATAAAATAGCAGATAGTTAGATTCACCACAGGAAAGAAAGTCAAGAAATAAATATGATAATAGGATGATTTAAAACAGCATGGTTTCTTGATTGCAGGCTAAATATTAATACCTCTGTGTTTACAGTTTCAGTGCATAGGGAGAAAGAGAGAAGTCAGGATGACAGACTGCAGCAAGCCCTCCTGGTGCCCAGCAAACAGGGTCTCAGACCACTGTTAATGAGCTGTGGACAGGACCTGATTTGCCCATTCCTGACATACAGAAAGGAAGAGGACTTAATCAATGACAAATTATCACTCATCTGATAATGCCTATGGCTCCTTGCCATACTCCAAAAATTACTTTTATAGTCATAATATGCTCTTACCCTTTCGAAAGGTGAAAAGTGTTATATATTGACCAATAAAAAAATTAAACTTGGTCTTAATCTTATTCCATAGTAGAAGGCAAAAAATAGCAGGACAACAAAAAGCTGGTTGGGCAGGTAGATTTTTGGCCGAATTCAGATTTTCATTTAGTTTCAGCTACAGAGACTCCCTTCTTTATGTTATTCTGTAGGAAATTCTTATCCTGCCATTAAAGCAGTCTGGTGATCTACTAATTAGAGCTGTTAGCCCTAAATGTCCTTTGAATTTTGTACATTCAGTCAGCACCTATCCCAAATTCTGCTTTGATCTTTGATGCAAATGTAAGAAGCATCCTCACATTCTCCCTTGAGGAACATAGTGCTGTCACTTTAACTTTATGGTTGATGCTGCCTGGGGTTAATATGGTATTGCTCTCAGATCTAATAAAGGAAGAGACCACATTTATCTGAGAAAAAGAATTAGACTCAAGGTCCCTAAAAACTCTTGAATTTTAAATGTCTTATTTGGTATTTCAAATATTTTATTTTGCACTGTATTATAAAAAGAAAGTTATTTGAATATTTTTTATTGTCCACAGGTACAATACAGTATTTCATTCTGCCACAGAATCCCTTTTCCTTTAAGAATGGCTATATGGATGACTTAATTTTAAAATATTCCTCAGAGACCATTTTGTAAGACAACAATTGTAAATTAAAGCACAGTTATAATTTATATTGAGTCCTTCTAGTCTTTTATGGTCTGACTCTTTATTAGAGTTACTATTAGCAACTCCCTGCAGAGCCTCTTTTTGTAATCAAAATGACAACTCGTATCATCACCAGCAAACATTGTTTGAAATGTAATACAACACTTGTTTGACAGAGGCACAGGCAATTTTAAATTTACAGCCTAAGTCTACACTGTCAGTAAATGGAAAAGCTCATCAAATTCAGAGGGCTTCTGATTAGAACAAGAGTCATGTCAATTAATAAGTAAATGTTTCAAGTGGCATTTTTAGACTAATGAAATCAAACCTTGCCTTTGTGGATTTGCTGTTCTAGGGCATGATCCTGTTTTCCAGTGCTGCCAACGCATTCCTTCCAACAACTCCTTAACACAAAACACACAGGGAAATCCAGGAGCATCCCTTCTCCTCCAGTAGTGTCCACATGAGTGTCCTTACTGGGTTTCTACTTGCTTTTCTGCGATGCCTCTAGCCAATCATTCCAGAGCTCCTTTCTGCACAGAGGAACTAATATTATCATGGGGAAATGGCTCACCATGCCAGCTCAGACTTGCTTGTACCCTGATGGCCACGGCACTTGTGAAGTGGGACTTCAGGATTCACGTCTCTTTAACAAAAGTTATGATTTCAGTCCTAGGTTTTCCACTGCTGAGTAAGTATTCTAATCATTGTGTTACTCAAGAGTCAGTGTTTCTTCACTATGAACTCATTGTCCTCAGTGTGTAATTTATTTGCTTGATAAATCAAGCCCTTTCGATGCCTTATGCATAGTCAACTCACTTCTCTTATTGTCTCTGAGACACAACAGATCTTGGATGAGGACTTCATATTTCTGAGCAGTAACATGAGAGCAAGTGAACAGTTCACACAGCAACTTTAGACCTTAGTCATTTGTGGGTGCCTACTCTCATCTCAGTCTCTAATACGTTTTGGTGCAGTCTGTCTGCACAAGTGCTTTTGTACATGTTAGACAAGTGTAAAATTGACTAGTCCAAAGATATTGTACATTTGATTTTAATACAAATGTATGCAGCTGGCATTTTCAATTCTTTCTATAAGTAGTTTGATCACTTGCATCTGCATGAATGTCAATTCCTCCCCAGTGACCTGAGAAAGTAGTTTCATAGCTCAGTAAAACATATTAAAAGAGTACATTCAAAGAGGAAACATAATTTTAAAAATAAATTAAAAAAGGAAAGAAGAACCACTGTTATGAAATCTGTGGAGAATTTTCTTTTTTCTCCTTTTGAAAGTCAACCCTTGCTGTTCACAACTATCTTGTTCCTTACAAACCAGAAGCTGCAACAAATGTAATTTTATTTTCCCTGAAGATAGTGCCTCCGGTTCTAAGGATGAAGATTTTATGTATTTCTATTGGGAGAATAATTTTAATTGTTTTTTTTAAAAATACACATTTAATATGAATGACAAAATGACAGTATTATTATATACGCTGTTAAAAAAAAGAATTTACTGAAAAGCATTTATACATTTTGTCTCACAATTGCATAATTCTTATACTAACCCTGTTGCCTACATCTTCACATTTTCAAGAGGTGTGAATTTGACAGATCAGATGTCGGTTCAGAAAAAGTACACTAGAACTTGCAAAAGGTTGGATGCCATTCTGGCTACACCGATTAAAGACTGACACATATTTGGAACACACCAGTTCAAGATTGAAGATGACAACAAAGGAAAGTATGAAGACATGGAAGTTGTGATTGATGGGTGGTACATTATTCTAAATTAATACTTAAACTGGGAGCTGACATAGTAGAGCAAAGCAAGAAATGTTTCATTTTATCTGCTATGCTGCCCCTCACAACAGCATACACAAAGTTCAGAGAAAAATGCTATGCCATTTATAGTAAACACATAAAATATCATCTTAACTTTTTAAAAATATCTCCTTTATAACACAAATCTTAAAAGTAAATGCCATCTTGATTTTTTTAGTGAATTTTGTGCTACCATTTACCCTGTCAGACCGAACATTATGAATCAGAGGGCTTTAGTATTTCTGTAACCTCAGCACAGCTAACCGCAACTCAGACCCTGCTGTATTTCAAGGTCAAGGATTCCAAAACCCAGATACCTCCTTCTCCACTCTTCCATGCACACTCCTTTTACTTTACTTCAGCATCTCTAACTTCCCTCTTATCACTGTCTCCTTAAACTATATTTCTGGACATCCCTCACTCATATCCTCTTTATATCACTTATTTTTAATTTTCCTTTATCCAGTGTTTTCAGACATCAGTACCAGGCTGCCTGACCCATGCTCATTGAGCAGTTTCTGATGAAGGGTTGGAGTGAGATGAGAGGACATGAGCACTGGCAAGGGGACTTCACATATCAGCGACCAACTGGATACTCTGACTACCTTTCCACAGAACCTATTTTCCCTTGCACTTTCAGATCCCTTCCTCATGGCCAAGAGAATTGTTTAGCAGGCGAGAAATTGTGCAATACTTCTCTTGGGTTTCTAGCTGCTATGTAGAAGTGTCTCATAGGATATAAATCCACACTGCATATCAGCAGTTGGCTATGCCTCATATGCAAAAATCAGTATGAGTCTCCTTATAAGCTTCTTTGTAAGTCTGTAATTTCTATCCTTTACATCCTAACCCACAGAAGCTATAAATGCCTCTAGCCCCTTAGGACACTTCTATCTGCAATCTCCTGTGACATTTTAAGTTATGCTCTGTCTCCATTGACTGTGTTAGTTTTTCTAAAACAGAATAGGTCTTCCTAAAACACTCTAAGGTCTCTTAGTCAAGTCTTGAATAGAACGACCCAAGGTCTTAACTTAGAGAATTCATTAGGGACTGTAATCCCTACATCCTGGTTTTCATCTGAGAAATGCATTCATTATTTCATATTTTGAGATACAAAATTTGTACTAGAAGTAGGAATCAGTTTCATATGTTTAAAATCCAAGTTATGGACTCAAAAATCAGTAGTTTAGAGCTTTCTTCTTTTCATTATCCACCCTCTCCCCACTTTAATATCCCTAAAGCTTGCAAAGAAAGGAGATACATCTATTTTGGTCTGCCTGTGCAAATGTTCACCAAAAAGTAATAAGTAATGTTTTGTATGTGGTTTTTTGTACTAGTACATCACAAAGTGGTCAGTGCTAAGGCTACATATTTTCAATGGAAATATAGAATATTAAATTAACAGAATAGCACGTTCTTTTTTGCAAGGCAACAACTGTGAAAGTCCCAAACACATAAGTAGTCAAACTACTTCCCCTGAGAAATGGAAATAGCCATGAACACATGTTGAATATACTTCTATGCAAGACAGAAAATCTGATAGCCAAATTATCTCTTTTAGTAAGACCTGTTTTAATATTCTGCTATTATTGTCTATGGTAGGAATTTTAGGAGGGGAATAAAAAGGCAACAATTAAGATTCACTTACACTGTAATAAGGTGCAATGTAATAGCCTCCAGTTTCATATGTGTGCGTTTGAATACTAAGTCCTACCACAGTTTTGGCAAGAATCTCTGATGAGTACATGTCATCAAATTTAGAGAAACCTGCAATGTTAAGTCATTACCAAAAATGTTGCTCTGCCCTTTACCTGCCCTAACAGTGTATTTTCTCCTCTTCTTGCACAAGCACTGGTACCCACGTGACCATTGAGCCTTCCAGTCCAACTGTGAACTAACTTTTTTCTTTTTTTTTTCTTCTGTGTTATGATTAGTTCTAGATCAGCAGTTTTGTCCAATTAACTGTAGGTGCCAAAAGGCAATGCCACTACAAAGGCAGAGGTGAAAATATGGAGTCAAGGATGGAAAGGAGGGTCCTAACACCTCTTTGGGCAGCATCATGACCTGAGTACTCAAACTAAACTCGTGACACTGCAGGTTAGCCACAGGCACACAGGGTGCTTTCTGTGTCCATATACACTGGGTATTAACTTCAATGCTCTCTCATACCAGAGGGTGTATAACAGATACACCTTTTGAGGAACCACCAAGGAAGGTGACAGGTTTCAAAGCCACAAGAGAAATTCCTCAGAGCAGCCTTCTGCCCACAAGTAAACTGTTGTAAAAGCCCCTCTGCTTTTGGAAGCTGAGCTCCTTCCCATAGAATAATCACGGGATGCTGAGTATCCCAGGCCTAATATCAGAAATTGAGACTCGAAATTGCAAGTCTAAGCCTGTATTTTAAGCACTGGAAAATGAAAGAGTTTTTTCTATTTGCAAATTCTTCCTTAAAGAAGGAGGGATAGTCAAAGCAGCTCTTTAGCAGTATAACATACACAATTATCATGGTCCCTATCTATTCTCTACCAACCATAATTTCAGTAAAACCCTGATATGTAAGACAAAGACTTTTGCAACTCTTTTTTTAGCCATCTCCTACAAACTAATTCTTCCAAGACTTTTTTTCATTTCTAAGTGACATTTACTGCAATTCTTCATAAACCCCTGAGAATTGGATTCCTTGCTCCTGGAATCGAATAAAATATGTGCACAGCCTGTCAGCAGGTCACATGTATCCTGCCAACCTACATCTAATAGATTTTTCACTTTTCATCAGTGGATTTCAAGACAGTATGTAGTCTGCCAAATTTACTAAAAAGCTTGCTACAGTATCGCACTTTCAAAATGTGCAATCTGTCAAAGCCATAGCTCAAAATGTCTGCTACGACGTGAGGCTTTGAAAAATCTGCTATGGTGTTGGCATTCATTCAGAAAATAATGAGTATATCAACAGAGAAGGAGGGGAAAGGAAAAAAAAGTTGTTGGGGGAGGGGAAGAAGTGCAGAGAAAAGAAGATTAATCCTAAATGTAATTTTCTAGAACCTGAAGAAACTACAGGAATTCTTTTTGCAAGTGTAATCCAGTCTCACACAAATTCCTTCAGGATGACAGCATGTTAATAGATAAATAGTCTGAGTGCTACATTTAATAATGCTGATGAAAAGATAATTTATCAGATTTGACCGCAACTGTACATAGCAAGCCTCAATATTGATTCAAACACCGAATACATTTAGCAAACAGTAGAAGACAGCAAAATTGCTTGTATTTTTATTGAATAGTCTATATATGGAGAGTATCATAAGAGACAGGTGGAGAGACTAGGGATTTTTAATTTATTTACTGAAATATGAAGAAAACTGAAGCAATTTCAGGAGGCTTGTAAGTAAAGACAAACTTCAGTTTCAAAGTAGACATTAACACTAGCAACAAAATTGTCAAGGAATATGAAATGCAATTGTGAGAACCTTTGTTTTCTGCTTTCCTTCATCCTGTGTTTTACAAAATCCATGTTTACATTTAAAGAACATAAAAAAGGGCAAAAAGGGGAGGGAAAAGACCACTTAGAAAACAAAAAATATTTGCATGATAAAAACAAGTTCTTGTGCACCTACTTGAACAAGTGGCAACACAGGCAAGTGTTCCTGGACACGATGCTAAGCTAGTGAAAGGACAGCAGTAGAATTTTTTATTCAAACCACTAGAGAAGAGCTGCTTGACTCCATGCCATGTAACTCTGAAAACAGGAGGTTACAGAAAGTGCCTTGGATATAAGAAGCCAATGCATCCTTAACACCACCGCATTAACATGCCTGAATTCAGCTATTTCTAGAAGCAAGCAAGGAAATTGATAGTAAGAATACTGGGGAAGGAGAAGGGGGAACAAGCAAACAAAAAAGTCCTTAACAGAGACACACAAAGAAAAATTTTGAAAAGCAAGAAGAAACCCCACCATGTAACCTCCCTCGCTCACCCCAAAAAAAAAACAAACAAACAAACAATGTTCCACTCTTGAAAAACCTTGTACAAAGTTTGGGAAACAAAATTCATAGCATCATAGTATGTTAAGGGGTTGAAATGGACCTTAAAGATCATCTGGTCCCCACCCACCCTGCCCTGGGTAAGCAGTAGCTTACCATTTTATAAAAAATACTTAAATTATCATGGGGTTTAATAGCTAATATTTTGAAGCATCTTTCTTTATTCCCTCTTTCTTTCCCCTTCTTTCTTCCACACAAATATCTTGAACAACATAGTCACATCCATAGCTTTTGTTTGCATAAGCAAACCATGTGTGGAAAAGTCCAGTAGTGGTATTGAAGTTTCATGAGTACTTCACAATTTAACACTATGGCCACAAACTAAGATTCTGTTCTGTAGGCTTCAGGATAGTGATTTCTTTCTAAATATAAGTATGATAACTTAAAGTAGATAAACTAGACAGTTTATTCTACAGACTATTAAACAAAAGCTTCCATAATACAGTAAAAATGCATCATTTTAATGTAGTCTGCACCATGGAACATCACATCAACTCTTGAAGCACCTATACTCTTCCAACAGAGATGGTCTATAAAGACCATTTTCCTCATCTTTCTCCTGCAAAGAGGTTAGGAAGTGTGTGGTCTTCAGTTCTTTCACATACATCCTAGTTTTATCTTGACAAACTTAGAAATCACATTTCAATATTTACAGATTTTGCCCTGTGGGATCTCCAGAAGGTATCTTAGAATGTTGATAAACTGTACTTTCAGTATAAGTATTTCAACATTGTTTAATACCCAGAGAGAGAGAAATCACTCATCAGCCTAACAAGATTTGGAATTGCATTTCTCCTTCTCTGCAGACCATCAAAAACAGTAGACTTGATGATCAACATATGTCCTGCTCCCAGGTTTATGTATTGTTTTATGTCAAGGTTCCTTCAGTGACTGTCTCCTGCAGCACAGCATAGCATAGATGGATTGCAATTAAGATGATGTAGTCTCAAATGTTCTTCTTGGAAGTGTCAAAATGGTACAACAGTTCACAAATGGAACTGCAATGATAGGACAAGGGGTAATGGATCCAAACTGAAGGAGGGGAGGTTTAGGTTAGATATTGGTGATAGGTTAGATATTGGTCTTTTACTATGCGGGTGGTGAGACACTGGAACAGGTCGTCCAGGGATGTGGTGGCTGTCCTAACTCTGGCAGTGTTCAAGACCAGGCTGGATAAGGCTTTGTGCAACCTGATCTGGTGAGGAGGTGTCCCTGCCTATGGCAGGGGGGGAGTTGGGCAAAAGGTCTGTAAGGGCCAAATGATCTGTAAGGTCCATTCCAACCCTTAAATTCTGTGATTCTATGATGCTATGAAATGAGTCAAAGCTGCAAAGACTCAAGCATCTATTGCATGTGAAAAATTGTCAGCAGTTTTTGTTGACTTCATTAAGTAAGGAGTGTTCAAAAAGCTGCAGATACAGGCTCAACATCTGGAACTTTAAAGCATATATGAGATCTCACAAGCCTCCCTGCTAATGTGATCAGCTGTGCTACATCACCACCTTTCCTATTCTTAAATGGTTTGTTCTCACTTGAGTTTCTCTACCTGTCTAAAAAGAGACTTCTTAATAGACTACAGGGTGGCCAAGATGTAGATGTTCTTTGCAAAACAACCTCTCTGTGTTTTAGCTTTAAAACTCTGGGAAAGGAGACACGATTTGAGAATCAACTCTTATTTTTGTATGAATGCTGAGAAAAAAACAATAGAAACAAAATTAAAACAATCAAAACCTGAGTACAACAGGCTTTGTACCTTGAGGCACCAAGCCTCAAGGAATTCCAGGCTTGCCTGCAGTCTTCAGGCTAGATCTGTTCCTTTCCTTTATCCCTGAAGAAGAATCCTGTTCAAATTAGCTTTTGATGATGCATTACATTATGGGAGGGAAAATATACACTTAAGATTATAAAATCATCTCTCTAAAGTGATCTTTTGTTTCACTGGCAAACTCAGCCCTACTTTTAGTAGAACTATTTGGTAGCATTGTCTGGAAGGGGAAATGTAGCTGAGCTGGCCCAGTTCCATAATCAGGAGTTAACAGAAGTGGGATTGTTTCTGGGTCCAAAACTAGGAGAGACAGAAGTGCTTTTGTTTCCTTGCAGTGGAATCCTGCAGGAAAGTTAAATAGCAGAGAGAGAACCCAACAGAGAAGGGATAATTCTACATAGGCTACAATGTGTGCAATGCACAAAGATATACATACATACCAAGGAGATCATTAATGCTCTCCAGTTTTAGGCACCTAATTTACAACCTACTCTCACAGCCAACAGGAAAAGAGAGATGGCTTTTTCCAAGGTGGGCAAAAAAGACATTCCTTGATCTAAACTGCCCCTGGAGCTGATTCCCTTTTGCTCAGTTCCTGCACTGAGTACAGAAGGAAAGTGCAGATAACAACCAGCTTCTTTAAATATTAAGAACTCTACTGGTGCAAATATGCACCAGTGTGCCTTTCCCAGCTTCATCGATCCCGAGGATATGGATGACAAGAGGTCTGGTTTATGCATTATCTAAAGTAACCATTCCTCTGTTGATTTGTCAGATAGTCAGTCCTATGAAGTTTTATAGAATTAACAGTTGTTTTGAAAGTTAGGATTATCCCAAAAAATGAGGAGACTCAAGGCTTTTAAAAATGCTATTTTATTTCTCCCTCTCTTTTTCTGAATGATAGGCTGTATACACTTTCTTGAGAACAAAAACGCTTTTAAATAAAAACAGGGTTTGAACTCTTTGCTTGCAACAGCCTCAGCCACAGACTGCACAGTGTTATGAGAAGGGACTTACAGCAAAATGATTAATTCAGAATTCAGGTGAGATAACTGGACTGTTCTCTAAATGCCTACAAATAAACAGATCTTCCTCATGTTTTTTGAGGGTTCAAAAGAAATATTTAAGACCGTGATTACAAAAAGTGATATTGTGAAATCGCTGAAAGACTAAAGTATTTGTGGAAGTTCTTTTGCAATAATCATTCGGCTCTAAGGGAAAATTCACTTCCAAACTTTTCTAAACTTGCTGTTTACTGCACAGTCTTAAATTATGTAGCTGTATGTTGTGCTAGTGCATATGAGTGCATCCTGGGAATTCACAATAATCTGAACTATTCTACAGAAAAGACCTTCAAGAGTTCAGGTAATCATTTTGCAATGAGAAGCCTAAATACACCTTAACAATGACACCAGCTTCAAAAAGAGATTGTATTTTAGAGACAATAAAACATATAACCAATTGACGTCTGCTTAAAGTAAGAGCTCTTTAAACTGATTATGCAATGCATATAGTTAAAAATGACCTTGCAGAAAAGATTCTAAGCTACTATTATGCCCTGCTATAAGCCTTTACAATTTTCTCCCTAATTTCTTAAAGGGTCATTTATCTATTAAACCAAAACAAATTCCTCTTCACTGAATCAGCTTCATTCATAATGAAAAGTAGAAATGTCAAACATGCTGCTCATCATGAGACCACTGGTGCATTTCATCAAGTTATCTGTATCAGACAAATGATGATTCTGCAGCTTCAGCCCAAGTCATGCAGTAGGCAGTGATGGGATAGATATCACCACAGAGAAAGCTCACTCCTAATTAACTGCACCTCATTATCTGAAAAAAACCCCAAGGTTTTCACTAAACATTTTATTTCTTCAAAGCTGAAGAATTTCACAGAAGCATGAAGAAATAAGACAGGGAAATACAGCAAAACAAACTGTGTCAGACCCAGCTCACTTCTCCGGACTACCCAAGTGAGGAGCCAAGAACTCATCACAGATGAAAGCCCAGCCCACATATGCTCAGACACACACACACACACACACACACACACACACACATTATGTTATGAAATTAATACTATAGTAAGTCTCAAGTGATAACCACATTGCTATTAAATAGATGCACTAGATATTGCACTAGTGTATTTGGCTACATTTCCCAAGTGCAAGTACCCTGAAAGCATCTTTGAAACACAACTTCTGAAATTCATAAAGCAAATAAAAGAAGCATTTTCCCTAACTGACTGATGCCTAGAAGCAGTTTTTGAAGTAAAATTTTATTTTCAGTATAAACATTTTGTCAACTGCTTCCTTTCTTGCTTATACACACAGTCATGAACTCCATGACATATTGCCCCATGTTGAAACATACACATCTCACAAGCCACCTGGCCTGTGTATTCCCCTTACCTACTCATGGTTCATTTCACTTCTTACACCACCCATTCACACAAGTATCCATGCAGCGATTCCATCAAACACCATTGCATCCCTGCTCATGTCCAGGGCTCAGTGCCAGTGCAGCAGTCACAGCAAACACTCCCTCACAGTGAGCGACCAGGTGGCAGCTCACGGCCACTCTTCCCTAGGGCCAACCCCACAGGATGGGAAGCAGCACCTCTCCCCAGCTCCCAACAAATGCTAGAAGCAACCACCTACTTCCAAACCTACTAACATCACCTCTAGCACTACCAGCTGGATTTACAATATTTTCCCTTCAGGGGACTTTTAGCATTAGATGTGCCAGAAATTTCATTAAAACGCAACATTGACTTAACAGCTTAAGTCTCTGGAGGTTTTCCCCAGAAAAAACTGGCAGGATCGATTCCAGGCTGTTCTTCCCATTATACAACACCATGGTGCTTCCTACACACACCACTGAGTCACAAGGATTCCTTAAACTTGCATTATTCTTCCTCCTCAAACAAGATGTTGGTTTTAACATCTGCTAATAATACAGAAGTGTTTCAATGATTCAGTGTGGCTGCTGACTCACAACTCATTTTGTGCTATTGAATTCAATACAAATTGACAGAGAGGACAAAAGTCTTGTGAATGTGAGTTTAGGATTGGAAGAAAAGGTCTCCTTCTGGGAAATGTTTAAGCTAGGAAAAAGCCTACTTGGATTTCTTTTAATATTTTTGTAATTAATATGATGTTAATACACATTCACATTGTCCAGGCACAACAAAGGCTGGTGGTTCGTTTGGGATCAGGCAATGGGAGAGGTGAGGGCTCTCCAGGAGACTCGTTTGGGCAGAACGCGGGAGCCAGTGCATGTTCCACCCCATTCAGGAGCCAGGCAGCTGGGAGCAGCCCCAAGTTGAGCATCAGGTACCTCCCTGGAAGCGCTGGCCATGGGTGGCCACAGCTCATCCAGGCTCATGATCAGGCAAGGCAGGGCTGTGGGGAGCTGCAGACCAGCCCTGCTACAGCTGCTGGGACAGGGGATGATGGCCCTATGGGTGCTGGAACAGTGTCCTGGGCCATGGCCAGGGTGTGGAGAGCCACGGGGGCTAAAATGGAGCTCTAGGCCATGGGCAGGGTGGTGTCATGTATATGACAGCTCGCAGGAGGGAAAAAGCTAGAATCAGCCCTTCAACACTACGTAGCTGCTGAAACTCCTTTCAGAAATATTACCCCAAAAATTGCTGCCAGTCCCACATATCTGGCTGCTCACAGACTCCATTGCATAAATATCAGATAACAGCAAGTATGGACTTGCAAAATGCAAAGCTACAGCACATGATACATTGAAATTGGAAGCACTGTGCAAGAACCTGAATCTTGCATGGAAAAGCAACATAGGCAGATTTGGAGTGATAGTATATGTGCACACATAGTTGATCCAACAAACCTAGTTTTTAAATGGACATAAATCTTCCACAGTGTTGATATTTGCTCTCCCAGAATGCCTCAGAAACCATGCAGCTGCCCAAAAATATAAAAAAATTAAAGTGACATGCTGGGTTTGGGGTTGGGTTTTTTTCTGCTTTTAAACCAGATAGTAAATATTTCAGAGCAAGTATTTTGTAGACTGGATCAGTATTTCATTATTGCCTAATCCAAAGATTAACCAGAAACCTCTCTACTTAAGGTCAAACTTGTGGGTGAATGTAAGCTTTATGTATTTCCCTGAGATTTTGGCCTTTCCATTCCCACCTCCAGTGCAGTTGCTATCTCACACAGCTTAAAATGTGATACAAGAGCTTGTCTTCTTGTCTTCAGGCCTAGTTCCTTCCCAAGCCCCATATCTGCCTTTGGGTCCCCCAGCATTCTCCTTCTTCGTATAACCATGGTTGCACTGATTGAGGATGGGACTACCCATGCACCTTTGCTAGCTGTGGGCAGGTATGCCTGACACTACTGTTCCACAGGTCTTCCTGCTTCTGCTGCTTGGGGAGATCTGTGGGTCCAAGAGAGTTCTTCAGCCTTACTTTTCAGATATGCAACTGCAATAAAGGGGAAGCAAGTAAGAAGAAACAACTACTTAATTTTACCTTAATTTTTGCATGACAATATGGAAGATGATTTTCCCCAGGTTCTGGACCCTTTCTATTCTCTTCACTCTTGTCCTCAGAGAAATAAAATCATGTATTCCTTTCTTGTTCAAAAGATTCTTCTTTCAAGGGGTTGGAGACAGCAGAAGCTCTCTCCTATCTCAGTTGATTTCCTCCTGGTGGCAGGAAAATGCAGAAAGCAGCCAGTTCTTGGGACTTTTCAGTCCTGTTGAATAACAGTAGTACCCAGTCCATCAATGCCCCATCGAGAGGAGTATTACCTCTCTATGAAATGTTCCATGAACTTTCAGAAACATTACCCAAGTCTTGTACAAGTATAGACTTAAACGCTCAGGATAAAAAAAAAAAAAAAAAGAAGAAGGAGGGGGAGAGGGGCTTGAATGATAGTACATCAGCAACATTGTACCATATACATTTGTAGCAAGAGTGTCACTGTTTCAAATTGCTAAAAATATTGAAGGAGTTTCCTAATCATAACTTTTTCTCTAATACACTAGAAAGCCTGCTGTGATGGAAGACAATGTTTCCTCAGTGAAGACATATGTTTTGCAGTCTCCCAGTTCTTAGTTTTTACTGTCTGTCCTTGACAAATCCCAAGCAGTGTCAGAAAAATTGAACTCCGCCATCAATTAACATTCAGAATAGATGAACATATGTCCTGGTAAATATTATTAATATGAAGAAAATCTTAAAAATAATTACTTGTATTCAATGGGAAAACATGAACAACAATCCAGACATTTAGAGTTTGAAAGTTTGTCTACATAAAAATCATTTTAAGAAAAAATGGAGCAGCTTGTTTCAGGAAGGGACAATTTAAAGTAAAAATACTTTTCCTTCTCTTAAAACTTAGTGAACAATGTGACATAAAATATAATCTGTTGTTTTATTGTCTTTCTCTAAAATAGAATGGTAGAAGAGCACAAGACATTAATGACTTAGACTATATAAATTATAAACCATTGACTGTAAACTTAGAGAAAAGACAAAAAAATGCACAAACAATAGGAAACAGAGACTAACTTGTAAGCTGGATCCAGTATGAGATTCACAAATCAAATTTGATCTATTTTACTTTGTCAAATAATTTTCTCTTTTTAATCAACAGCATAAAACAGTCACCCCCTCCAGCCAACATATCATCCGTAGTCTAAAAATTTCCAACAAATGCAAAGCTTTCTGAGAAACAGACACACAGATCCTCTTTTAGCAACATTTATTTACCCCAGAATGGAATCTATGCAGACAAAACCTACAGTTCATCTTAAAGTATTTGGAGAAATTATTTTCAAGATATTCCACATAATTATCTCATTTATTTCAACTCATTCTTCCAAACTCAATGCATGAATCCATAATCTTACATTCCTAGTGACTACTGGAATGACTTTGTAAAATGTCATCAATATAAACCATATGGAGGAAAAGACTAAGCATATATCAAAGCTTTATTAAAGGAAAAGGTAAAAGTGCACTTTCAAACACTTCTGCTTTGACATTCTGACCTACCAGCTATTTAGTCTATGAAGAAGTGGTTTTACTCTTTTCTAGACTTATTCTTTCCTTCAAAAATTGACTGATACATTATTATTATTATCAAAATCGCTATGTTCATTGGCTAGAAGTGTCTTTCTTCAGGGGCACATCAGCGTGAGAGAAAAAAAAAGTCAGGCAAGCAGACTATTAAAGCCTCAAAATCTGATATAAAAGTGTAAAACTGATTTTAGTTGAAATAATGTTAAGTTTGATTTTTGGTTGTTCCGTAATTTAAAACATAATCACAGTTGTAAATACTCTTATTCAGCAAATGTTTGATGCACTCAACAGATCTTGGAAACTTGGAAGTGGCATACCTTTGTGTTTGTGCTTTAAATTTCTCTTGAAGGTGATTTGCAAGGCCCATAGCTCATAAAAATAAAATAGC
>NW_008651605.1:0-508 GCF_000695815.1 Acanthisitta chloris
GACTCAGGGATACTGATCAGCACCCTGATCAGCACCCTGTCACTGCTCAGCACCCCTGTACTCAGGGATACTGCCCAGCATCTGCTCAGCACCTGTCACTGCTCAGGGTACTGCTCAGGATACTGCTCTGCACCCCATCAGTGCTCAGCTCAGCACCCTGCTCAGCACCCTGTACTCAGGGATACTGCCCAGCATCTGCTCAGCACCTGTCACTGCTCAGGGTACTGCTCAGGATACTGCTCTGCACCCCATCAGTGCTCAGCTCAGCACCCTGCTCAGCACCCTGTACTCAGGGATACTGCCCAGCATCTGCTCAGCACCTGTCACTGCTCAGGGTACTGCTCAGGATACTGCTCTGCACCCCATCAGTGCTCAGCTCAGCACCCTGCTCAGCACCCTGTACTCAAGAATACTGCTCAGCATCTGCTCAGTACCCTGTCAGTGCTCAACATCTGCTCAGCATCTGACTACACACCCACCTTTTCAGTGCTCAGCACCGTGTCAGTGC
>NW_008651606.1:0-632 GCF_000695815.1 Acanthisitta chloris
TTTCCCCCCATCTTTTCTCCATTTCCCCCCCCCATTTTCTCACCATTTTTTCCCCATTTTAATCCGAATTTTCCTCAGTATTTTTCCCCATTTTAATCTGAAATTTTCTCAATATTTTTCCCCATTTTAATCTGAATTTTTCTGAATATTTTTCCCCATTTTAATCTGAATTTTTTCCCCATTTTCCCCCCATTTTTTTCTCCATTTTTCCCCATTTTTTCTCCATTTTTTCCCATTTTTTCTCCATTTTTTCCCATTTTTACCCATTTTTTTCCCATTTTTGCCCTTTTTTCACTTTTTTTTGGTCTCTTTACAGGCCACGACATAACGTTGAGCCACGTTGAGAGGAGGAGAATAACCATCAGCATAGGAAGTGTCTTCAAACAGCACAGAATAATCATCTTGAGGCTGAAAAACACAAAATTTTTCATGAAAAAAATGAGAATTTTTAGAGAAAAATACGAAAAAAAATTTTGGGAAAAATAGTGGTTTTTACTGGAAAAAATTGCATTTTTTATGGCAAAAAATCAAATTTTTAGGGGAAAAAATTGAATTTTTTAAGGGAAAACATCAAATTTTTATGAGGAAAAACTGATTTTTATGGAAAAAAATCCAATGTTTATGAGAAAAAA
>NW_008651607.1:0-7833 GCF_000695815.1 Acanthisitta chloris
ACCAGGGACAAAAACTTCACAGTTTATATACGTTAAAAACTCATTCATTATTTCCAGGAATAGGTGGTCATTATTACAATTAATTCTTGGAAATCTTAGCATAATCTTCTCCTTCGTCTCCTCCCACTTGGCATTAGTCCCATGGTCTCTGGTGGTCCTCGGGAGGAAGGCTGATAGTCTTCATCAGCTTGATCTTTTCACCTTTGAGTTTGGCACATACTGCCAGGTCCTGAGTCCATCTGCATCCAGTTTTTCTTCCTTGTAAATACATTGTTTTGACGCTACCTAAGCTAAAATAATGCCCTAAGTTCTACCCTTCCTCATGTTTAATAAACTAAAACAGTAATCACAGAGTTTTAGTTACCTGTGAGTGCTCACAGTAGCTAAAATCCTCCTCCATCTCAGAAGCACCTGAAGACGAGTGGCTGACTGGCAGACTAATAGTTGGACTCAGTGATCTCAGAGGTCTCCTCCAGCCTTTTAATTCTGATTCTATCTTTCCTTTTGACACATGATTGTATCACTCTACGAGGCTGAGGTAATATTTCAAGCAGATTTTTTTTTTTCAAGAAAAATGCCTTAAAACTAAGGGAAGTAAGAAAATATTTGCTAGCGTTTCATATGGGTGATGCTGGTTACTTCTGATGTGGATGGATAGCTTTATCCGTAGTGGCAGACGATCCGAAGACACCTGGAGGGAAGGTGTGGGCACTCTGGGCTGTGTTTTAGCCCTGCTAGTAGGGTATTGTCATTTCCTGTTACTGGATTATCTTGGTTTTAGCCTTGGGTAGTGCCTCACCTACTTGCTGCATCAGTCAGCAGCACTTCAGAGACAAATTAATCCTTTTGCAACGTCATCTGATGACCTTTGTGGGAAGTGCCTGTCTAAAAGTACAACCAGCCCTTGTCTGAATAGCTGTGCTTCCCCCCTCTGGATTTGCCATGGATGAAAATTAATCAGATAGTTAATTTTTTTCCAATAAAAATGGCCAAATTTTAAGTTTAAACCAATTTAGCAGGATCATCTGTGGACACTAATGCTGGAGTGATATAATAAACTTACATAAGAATGTTCCACACAGGTATTTTTCATTGGCTTAATTAAATCAGTTCAAAAATAAGTTAGCCTAATTTCAGCTTCCTTATAGAGACATGGCAGGTTTTTACCTGCAAACTATCTCCTTGTCCAGATTGAGACTGTTTGCACATACTCATTTTGCTGCTCTGTGTATGACAGTGTGTTAGCAGTTATTACCGAGTTTGGCTGAGACCTACATTTTCTCTTCAGTAAGCCAGATGAGTCCCTCTGCTCAGATCTGTAATTATTTCCTTTATTCTTCTCTTTAATTATGTTCCCAGAACACTGTGGTAATGCACCGTAGGGTACATTTTACACATGTATATAGATTGGAATGTGTGTTATTCAAAGTTTGCTCCATGAATCTTTTAGGTCCATTTCTGCTCAAAAGTGCAGTTGTCATTCTGAAGATCATAGTGGCTCACTAACATTTCAGGAGGGTTAGAGCAATTAGCATCCCTAATTAAATGACTTTCTGGTGAGCGAGGAGTGGAGTTGCCTCATTACATGCTGGACTATGTCAGAAAACAAATTGTTTTTTAAAAAGAGGAGTTGTGTTATTTGACATCAGGAGCATTTCTGAGGGAGAGGAGTATGATTTGTGCTGTCAGCAGTCGTATCATGTGCTGTGTGAGTGTTTTAATATGCAAGGCTGTTTACCTGCTCAGACTCCCACAGTTGCATTCACCACTGGTGTAACCAACTCCTGTGGAGTTACACCCACTCATGCCAGCGCTGAATTTGGCCCAGAGGCCTCATTCCACTGCCATCAAAATGCTGATACCAAAGCCAGGCTTTTATAGATTACATTTTTTAAAAATACCTAATTATTATTTTTTTCCAAAGGTGTTGCAGTTTACTTTGGAGCCTAAGTGATTTGATCAGAAATCTAATTTGAATTTTCATCTCAGTCATATTGAATATTTCCATCTGCATAGACAACAATGAAATGGACTTAAATTATCTACATGTATTCGATACATGCTTAAAGTTAACCTTTTTGTCCCCTACCTAGGTAGAAACTGTAGCTTATTACAGGAAATGGATGTCATCCAGAAACAGGATGAAGACTGTTACTGCTATATTCAAAACAGAACCTTTCACTTACAGTACCTTTGGTCAACTCTTCAGGTAAGAGGCTGTTTGGGGATCAGTCAGACATGCAGTACGTGTCATTTTACCAGCAGAACATATGGTCAGTTAGCACGATCAGAGCAGCATGTCTGTGTAATTAGTTTGAACGGTGTATGGGTTGGACCTTGATGCAAATGCAGCATTAAGATCCTCCACTTGGGGTGCAGCCAGGTTTGGTCTCTGTCCAAGGGATGTCAGCCAGGCTCAGGGGACAATGATGCCACAGAAACATTAACTTAGGGATGTGTTGTATTTTGTTACACACCTTTTCTATTGATGGACCACTGTTAACCTCTGCAACAAATGCTGGTTTTTTCCCAGGAAATGCCTTTATAAAATATTTACATTAGAGGGCAAACTGCAGCTCTCTGACTCACTGTAGCATACCAGGCCAGTGTAGGAACTGAACATTCGTTAGATTGTGACTAATGAGCAAACAGCAGTAGCAGTGCAGTTCTGTTTTCCTCAGTAACAGAGGTCATCTTACAAGAAACACACTTAGAGATTAGTTTGAAACAATACAAAAATCTCTTCAAGGGTGGAAGCAGTAACAGCTGAAGGAAACAAACTATCTGCATAGTTCCTTTCCTTTTCTGGGAAGTTTGTCTCCAGGCAAAGGAAGGAAAGTTTCACTTGGTCTCTGTTGGAGGAATTTACTCTCAGATAAAACGAAGTAGAACATCTCTGTATCTATTCCCAGGACTGTTTTCCTCAAGAACACGCTGCAGATGTTTTTATGAACTGTAGCAGACTTCAGGTGGTAAAACCCCCCATCAGTCCCACAAACTTTGCTGGAGTAAATGTTTATAAGCAGGAAGCTCAGATTTTTCCCACAACAAATTGCTTTCTGACACATTGTCTCTTCTCTGGGTAGAAGTCTGGTTTACTGCCCGTTGCATCACTTTTCGGCAGATGGTCTTTGCTGTCTAATAGGCCCTGATCAAGAGCTCACAATGAATCACAGTCTTCAGGAAGCTCATCCCATCTTAGAAGGTGGACAAGCTCTTTCATCAGCTTGCTGGGGAGGGCACTAGAAACTGGTAAAAAAACCCAAAATACCCAGCAGAAAAAATTTAAATTTCTGGTTATGCTGTCTCTCATTTTCCTTATCCATCTTCTGTCTCTAACATGAAGATTGCATTATAAGTGACAAGAAAAGGAAGACCAATTTCTTATGGTTCAGGAGGAGAAGGGGTAAGGGTATGAACATCCACAAAAGAAACTGCAGTCAGTCAACTGTGACTGGTATTGTTAAAAATTTGTGTGTGAGCAAGTGTCACGGTAAAACCAAACCCACTGAGCTTTTGGATGGATTGAAGCCCTTCCACTGAACTTTGTTGCTGATGAGTTGTCTGAATCACCTTGTAAGGTGATTAATTGTAAACAAATATAAAATAATAAATTGTAAACAAATCCAAATTGTACACAAATACAAAATGTATGTAAATAACCAATATTAAACAGCTGAGAGTGATTTTCATGATCACATGTATGGCATATATGATATATAGTTCAGAAAAAACCTCCACAGTGATTCTGAGCTGATTTTCTATGCATTCTGTTGTTTGGTTTTAGGTAAAAGTTAACAGCAGAGAAAAGTTCAGGTTTGAGCCCCTTTCAGAAAAAAGGAACTGTCAGAATTCAGAAACTGTGTTTGAGTTTGCTGCATGTGCTGTTCAAATCCTCTGGAAGCCAGAGACATGTACAGAAACTTCAGTGAGCATAAAACAATATGGAGAGGATATATGTTTCAAAATACAAACCTTCAAAACTGAACCATACACTGTGAGGGTGAAACGAGAAAGTAAGTACCAAAGCTTTCAGTGTGGAGTTTAGATAGCTTGGTATTGCCAGTGCTACTGAACATACCATCTCTTCTGTGAGAAGCTGGGGGCTTTTCTGTTTATATTTTATATAATCAGCATTTCAGATTGAATTAGTCTAAAGTCCATTTCTATTTTTTTCCCCCCTTTTTTTAGTGCTAGATGGAAAGCTCTTGTTTTTGTTTGTAGCTGGAATTTTTCTGTTTCATTTTGCAAACAGCCTGAGCAGGTGAGTAGTAGCTGCTTTTGACCTTCTTTCCCAAAGCCTGTGTGTCTTTTGGTCTGTTCACTAAGCTAAAGAGGCAGTTCTTTGGGAAAGCGAAATAAGGAAACTGAACACGTATTTAAAACTCCTTCACACCATTGGTGTTTGGACAGATTGTAACATACCTTGGAGTGCTCCTCACTTAGCTGTATTAGGGTTCTTGTATCCAAGCTTCCTGCACTGGGTGACACCAAGACAATCCTCAGCGTGCAAGTGTGTGGATTCAGAAAAATTTTCTCTTCCTTTTGTAGACCACTGAGTTAGCTGAATGCTAAATAATGCTGCATATTTTCAACAATGCCTTCCTCAGGGAGAACTGCTTGAGATTAAGTCATCTTGGGCCTCATCTGCCTCCACCTGTGTGCCAGCCTTTCCCTGTCCTTCTTTTGGTGCACGTTTTGCATAGCATGGAAGGGAGGATACTTAATTGTTATAGCAAAATATGTGGCCCAGGACTTCAAAGCAAACTGAGTCACAAAATAATTGTCAGGAGGCACCTCTAGAACAAGAAGAGCAGCAATAGGGTTTATAGCATTCATTCTGAATTAATAAGTCAGACTTTTTAAATGCATAAGCTTTTATAAGAACTTGTGGGTTTGTAGAGGGTTTTTTACATTTTAAATAAAAAAAGCAATAAAATTTCTCTTGCACTGCAGCACCATATTGATACGTAGAAGAAAATGAAATCAGGAATAGTGTGAGCTTTGAAAAAACCCAGTGCAATCTCCTGGCCTGTAACAACTCCAGTGACCTCAAGTATCTGTTTGGAATTTTTCCTTACACAGATTTAATATCTGAACTGGGGCCTGTTAACCATGTAACTACAACTCTTAGCTTACAGCTGTGTTCAGTTCTTATGGAAGATCACTGCTGTTTTTACAAATGTTGGCATCTTAACCAATTACAAATCACACTTCTCACTATATTCTCTCTTGTTCTCTTTACAGGAGTGCCAAGTTCTTTTACCTTTCTGGAGTAATTCTGAGTGTTATTGCACTGCTAGTCTTTGTCCTGTTGACACTTAAAAGGTTTATTCCAAGGGTAAATCTACATTTCTAAAACAAAATAATCATCATAATATAGGAAGTGAGAGTACAGAGCCAGGTTCTAACCTTGTTCTGGTTTTGTGGTCTGGTAACTGCACTGAAATGACTGCAGGATTGCTTGCATGAAGTAAATAGTTAGGTCAGAATCAAGTTCTAGTTAGCTTCTTCACAAGTTTAAACTGAACAGGAGATTGTCGACCTACAGGAAGAATTGATTCTGAAACATAATTATTTTTATTGGGCTGGAGCTAAGCTTAATTTGAAATTTGAGTCCATCTGAAAAAACCCTACATAGTTTTAGTGGCAACTAGGACAGATTCTTTTCCATTCACCAGAGACAATTCATTGCAAGGCAGATGTGAATTTTTCCTTTACTTTTACAGAGTCTGTGCATTCGCATAATACTGCTGAGATATGTTAATTGAGAACACACTGCAACAGGCCTATACTTTGACACTAGGACATGATACCCAAATACAGAGATGCAGTTGCTCCACTTAGAATCGATACTGTTTAATTGTAGCATGCAGAGGACTGTGCAGTGGAAGGCTTAATGCAGATCGTAAGCTCTGTAGGTCTCAAGAATATCACATCTGCTTTTGCCTGTGAGTTCTTTTGCCAACAAAAGTCCTGATTCTGACTTGAATTTTTTTGCTTTAAAAGTATTTTTTTACCTTTTTTATTTCCAGCACAGTACCTTCTGGATCTTAATGAGTGGCTGCTGCATGGCCTCTTTCTATTTGATTTACTGCTTCAAAGAGAATATGCAGTGGTTGTGGTCTGAACACAGAAACTACCTGTTGGGTAAGAAAATTACAAAAAAACATGCTGCAGATTTTGATTTAATTTAGTGGTCAGATGAATACCTGCACATAAAAAAGAAAATCAAGTGACTCATTTATGGAATACTTTTTTCTCCTAAGCCATAGATGTTGAAATATTCCGTAGGTTCCTAATCCACTCAAAGGAGCATTTACTCACATCGTACCATTAAACAAAGAGTTTGATGTAGTGTACTAGTAGTTTTAAGAGCAGATTTTGCCTGTACTGTTTGTTCAGTGATTTGCCATTACCTTCCCTGTAAGAGCAGAAGGGCAGCTCCTCTGGTTTGTACTGAATGCATAAATTACTAACTGGATGTGGCTGCAGGGGCTGACAGACCTATTGATCTGGTACCTGCCTGGACATTGTCACATGGGGAGAATTCATGTGCAGCTCAGTGCATTAGCTAAAGGCTGTTCATAGATCACCTTGTGAACTCTTTGCACACTTCTGAAACACAAAGCACACAAAACGTAATCTCTGTACAACACAAGAATCAGCAGGCTGCACTTCACAAGCTTTGTGAAGAAAGCTGCTCAAGTTTATAGGGGTAGTTTGCACCTTTTTCTCCATGTCCTTTTCTGTTCCTGCAGGGTATTTCCTGTCTGTTGGGATTACCAGCTTTGCCACTTGCTATCAGCATGGGCCACTTACCACTGAACTCAGCATAACCTTGTTCACGTGGATGCTACAATTAACAGCCTTTGTCTTGATTTACTGTGGTGTCACCATACCTCAAGTTGCATATGCAGTGATAGCAGTCAGTCTCTGCTCCAAAGGCCTGTGTTACCCCCTTGGTGCTGCTTGTCTCATTGGCAGGTTTGTGTCTGTTTGTGAATATGTCCAAGTCCTGGGATCACCAGGAAATATTGGAGGCTGCTAATGAAAACCTCTTACACTTCAGTAATGATTTAGGAATGTCTAGTACTAGTTCAGATTTTTACCAAATGTAAATCTACAGTAGAAAAGGTTTAAAGCCCCAAGACACAGGAATTATTTTCCATTTGGCAGTTTCAAGCATGAGTTTTCTTCTGTGCAGAATGAAGAAACGTGACTGTGCTCTTAAGGACAAATATAGCACCTTCTAGTCTGTGGCATATGGTAACCAAAATTTCCATTTGGCTGATTAGACTGCAGCAATACTGCCTTGGTTTTTTGAATCCTTGGGTTTGAATCTGCAGGTAACTCCTACCAAACCTTATGGGACAAAAGTCTACTATCACCAAGTAAGCAGCTGCACCAAAGTGAGAGTCCTTGCAAGTTAGATAGAGTTCAGAGACCTGTGTCCACAAAAATGTTTTCCATTGATTTTTAGTTTTCCAAGGTAATTATCCTAGATGTACATCTCGACCTTTAACTCATGGGAGCAATCTGTTAGAACTGTGGAGATACTCCCTCATATTCCTAGAGCCCCATTTACATTGTGGCATTTGGAATGGGAACTGCTTGCAATAGGTAGACCTTAGTTTTCTCAGGATTTTTGTTAGCAATATGGGAACAAGGTGTTTGCTCATCCTTGGATTTGAAGTATGTTTTATCACAAGCACAACACTCCAGTGAAGATTCTAAAAAGCCCTGGCAATTTGCATCTGGTTTTTTCCCTTCAGAAATGACATCCAGATTCAGTCTTTAGTGCAGACTGTTCCATAGCTGTGGAGCCTGCTG
>NW_008651607.1:7871-42248 GCF_000695815.1 Acanthisitta chloris
ACATAACCAAAATAATAAAAATGAAATAACTTGGGTTCTAGTTTTTTACACGTTGTTTAATTTTGAAGAACATACTGCCTTGCTCTTGTGCTCTTTTTAGATGCTGAAGTGTGGACTGGGTTGAAGTTTTTTTACTTTAGGCAGAATTTATTATTTGTTGAAGACCAATTTTTGCTTGCAGTTGAGAAGCACCAGCTGTTTAAAAATCAGCACATAGGATCAATACCTGCTGTAAGTGGGTTCAGCAAACTCTGATTTGGCCATGGGTTCACAGAACATACCTGTTTTACCCTGCAACACTGTAGTTTTTTCTTCATGTGGTTCTCTTGCTGTTTTTCATGAACTGATGCTTCTGTAAAGCAAAAAACCACGGACACAGCTCTACAAATCTCTCTCAGGAGAATGACAAGGGTTTTTTTCCTTTTCTGTCTCAGAACACTAAACAGCAGCACCAAACTGTGATGCCAGGATGCCAGATCCACAGTTGAGAACAGCAGATATATCAGAATAACTAAGAATCTTACATCATTTCTTGTTAAGAACAGCACATCCCACTGAGCCAGCAAGACCCTTACTATTTGACCTGAACAATGGCTACTACAGTTCTTTCTTGCTTTAGAGGGAAATAAGGAGGAAAGTTGAATGCTGCTGTTTGAAGCAGGTGTTTTTATACAGAACTCAAAGTTTTATGGACATCCAGCCCTTGCTTATCTCTTAACTCATCACAACATTGAAATTGAAAGCAGTCGACAGAAGGGAATGGAACATGGCACACTTCCTAATTTATATCTAATTATATTATACACTATGCAGCAGCTAAAAAAACATCACATTGTAAACATTTTGGCCTCAGACTACTCAGTTTTGTAATTTAAAGCAAGATTTAAGAGAAACCATCTAGTAAACAACATGAACAACTCAAAACAGGCTTAGAGCATTGCTTATATTTGAAGTAACATATGCAGACTGGATTTTGATTCAGCCTATGCATCTGCACACACATACAGTTTGTATTTTGCACCTAAAATGGGCTGAGCAAGCATCCATCTATTTAATTCTGTGAGATTTTAGTCCGTGCATACACAATAAGGACCTGATGCAAAGCTCTTTGGAAGCTCATTAAATATAATTATGTGAAATTCCACAGCTTTCCTTAAGACCTAGGGTAAAGAGGCTAGCAAACATGACTTACCTTGTCCTTAAATGCAAGAGTGTAGCTTGTCCTCTTAAAAGGATACAAGCGATTAATGCATGTTACTAGCAGGTAGTGGAGAAAAGGGACAGATACTAATTGTTTTTGTTTCATTCTAGAAAAATGAAGAATCACTTTAAATTCAAAAAGGTAGAGTTTAAATACCTTACTGAAGAGGAGTATCGAGAACAAGGTGAAACTGAAACTGTGAGAGCCCTGGAGGAGCTGCGCTCCTTCTGCAGGAGCCCTGACTTCCCATCATGGATAACTGTATCCAAACTGCAGTCCCCACACAGGTAAGAAAACCAGGAAACACATTGCACAGATGCTGTTACATGGCACACATAAATGCCACTTCAGGCGCTGTTCCAGGTGTGTTTATTGTGCATATCCCACTCAAGATCACAGTCACACCTCCCAAGGGTTACTACTTGCTGGTGGTATTAAACCTCCTGTTTGTTCCTCCCTGACCATAAGTTACTCTTGAGAGTTTGCAGGCATTCACAGCTAATTCATGGCCATAAATTTTACACCTTCCTACACCACTCTGTAAGCTACTACATGCAGTGACCCTGGTGGCTGTCTAACCAGTGAGATGACCCTCCTTCAGGTTTTAGAGCAGTGCATTTTGGCATAGTGTAAAATTGGGGCAAGCTGAAGATACACGCTCAAATATTACTTATATTAAGCTCTCCAACTGCAAACCTGCACAGTCAGGGAACCTTATTACTTGAAGCATCAATATCTAAGACTAAGAATGCAGAGAAGTAAATCAATGCCTGCCCCTAGCAAATATAACAGGTAGAAGAGCTTAAGAGACAAACTGAAGACAAATATAGGTCAAGAACGGTCAGACAACAAATCGAGAAAATTAGTCAGGTAACAGTATTCCCATCCAAACCAAAACTGGAAGATATCAGAAGCAGAGTTTCACATGTTAACCAGCCACAAAGACTTAGTCCCTGCCACAGAACCAATTTTAAAGGAACCCCAGTCAGCTTGGAATTTAATCAATAACAAGTTAAAAACATCTACAGAACCTTTGTCTTCCTTGGATGGGCATGCAGCCTCTCTGCCAAGTTTTACAGATTTACTGGCAAAGTGTTAATTTCTAAGCTGCTTGCATTCTGCAGCAGGATGGAATGATAAAAAGCAAAAGGTCACTGCAGTATTGTACAATCAAATACTGTCAAATGTATAAAATGACCAACTAAGATGTATTTTGTAGACATCATTTTGTTAATATAATTCTTATAAACTGTTCACTATATTAAAAATACAGAAATTAGGAGGAGAACCAACAGAAGTCAGATTAGAAGCTGAGTACCCCGTCAAGCTCCCATTAAGCATCAGACAGTAGTTCATCACAAGGCAGACCCAGAAAACACAGCCAGCTCAATGCTGCTCCCCATTTAGACTAGGTGTGGTTCGAGGAACAGTGAGGTGACAATGTTCAGCTCACAGAAATGTTGTCTAAAATGTAAATTAATGATACAGCTGCACTTCCTTTTTCATACATTTTTCTGATGCTGTCAACACCTACCCAGGTGTCAGAACTGACATCTGCTTCCACACATCTGCCAGGGCCTCCAGCTCCAGTCTCTCTCTTCAATGGAGTTGTTCACTGAGAGTAAGATTTGTGGTGAATTGAAGTGTAGGGGCACTGCTAAGTTCATGCTTTGTTCTGCCAAATGTCTGGTCCGCAGAATTCCCAGTCTGCAGCTCCAGTTCACCAAAAGCAGGAATTCTGTGGCCAGACATTAGCTTAGTTTGCCCAGAGTTCACATGCAGCACCAGAAGCATGATGATAGCACCACAATGTAGAGTCCTCACCATTTTTCCTTCCATTAGCAGTGTCTACTTACCTGAATCCTTCCAGCCTTTGTCTCAAATATGCTACAGCTTTAATGTATTTTTAGAAGGTAAAGTACCATCTCTCTAACTGTACAAATGCTTACTCTGATTGCCCCATGACTACTGACAGGATGTGAAAACCAAGTTAGGATGTTCTTGCTTAGTCACAAGACTTTGCAGATGGCCTCCAGAAGAACAAAAGTCGCTTCTATAGAAAAGACTGAAAAGATGAGGCAGGAAAATCAATCTTCATGGTTGTTGCCATCCATTGTTGCAGCTTCCCCTCACCTGCACTGCCTGTGGGCATGTCCTTGTGGCATCCCTGCTTAAATGGCAGTACCCCCAGCATTTACAGTATTTGTGGGTTTTTGTAATTCCTCAGCTGATCACTTCTCCTTTTAAAAACCTGGCAGGTTTGCAAGCTTTGTTCTGGGAACTCCCCATATCTCATCTGCAGAAACAAAGGCACACGATGAGGAATATGGCATTGGGAGCTCCTTCCTGGAAGAGCAGCTCTTCGAGACAGGAGCACAGTCTGAGCAAGATGATGTAGCCAATGACGAGGAGGAGGAGGATGAAGATGAAACACATACACACATTCCTTTCCCATATGCTGCTGAGTTGCTCTGAGCTTTGGGAAATAACCAAAAACAAGGAGAGGGAAAAGACACTTGTCCTAGAAAGGAAGGATACAGGCTGAGAACCCACAGTTGGTGATTTCATACGGTTGCTGGTGGACAAACAGGACTTGTGAAAGAACTGTTTCTCATATCACTGATGTTAACTGATTAGAGCAACAGAAAGAAACCACAGGGGTTCAAGTGAAGAGGATTCTCATGCCATTGGTATTTTCACTGGGGAAGCAAGCACTGTATATTTCCAGAGCAAGTACTGGTGGCAGCCTGCCCCATGGGCTGCCTTGTTTTACATCAAGGATATTACCTCTAGAAAACAGGAAATCTGTTTTGGCCCTTTGTATCATGAAGTCCTCTGTGCTGAGCACTAGAGGGAGGAGAAGCCATTATTAATGCTCTCCTTTTACTAAGTACCTATGTGTCAACACTTAATGCTGTTGGAGTGCTGATAAACCATTTTTTCTGAGACTTTTCATAGAGAGTTAATACAGTTGAACGAGGTTTGTTTGCTCTTCTGGCTGGGCTTGCTGCCTGTTAGCTTCACTCTGCCTCTCCACTTGTTTTAAGCTCCCCTTACTCCTCAGAACCCTGCCTGACTTTTCACCCTCTGCCTGTATTGTCCCATCCTTGGTCTCTGCTCTAGTTATCCTGCACTTTGTTCTTTGTTTATGTACTCTTCTTCCCTCTTCTACAGATCCTTCTGCTAAACCTTTCTTCAGCCCTCTGCTTCTCCACCTCTGAGAACTGCAGATTATTCAGCAGAGGATTTTCATCCCCAAACATACTTTACTATTGTCTTCAGTTTCAGTGTCACCTTACCTCAGGTGGGTGCTGCTGGCCATTCCAGGCCCCTCAACAGCCCAGAACAGACCAAAAAGGCTGAGGCTGTTTCAGCTGCTTGGAGGAGCTGCTGTCAGCAGGGCCAGACTGCTGCTGGAACCATGGAATTGGGAATACACATAGCCCACACAGAGCTCCACTGGTCTCAGAGTACTCGGTAGTTTGCTCATTCAATAAAAAGCAAGCAGTCATTCCTGGAAAAACAGGGAGGGAGAATACCTGGTTCCTACCTCCCTTTCTTCAGCACTCTGTGGGACTTCTCACAGGAGATGTGTGGGGAGGAAAAAAACCAAAACGGAGAGAAATTTAGACAGTCAAATGCCTTTAGCTTATTTAGTATTAGTATTTAGTATTACATAGCCCTAGGCAAGGGAATAGATTATGTACCCTCAGTTCATCCACCTGTACAGATCATATCCTTTTGTTCTTTAGACTGTCCTTATATTCTTCTGTTCTCACCTTGCTGTTTTTCTTTGTCGTCTTCCAAACTGCAGAAAAGACCACTAAACTACTTCTGTCACCATCATATCTTACAAACCCACCAGGAACTGCCAGTGGTGGAAAGCAGCTCTCCAGAAGGGCATGTCAGACTGGGATATATTTGCTTTAAAAGGGGTATCTGTTCTTTGTGATATGCCTAGAGATGCATCACGACTTCAGCAGTACATGCACTATCCTGTGGTCTCACTGTCCATTGCTGCACAAAGGAAAAAATCTATTACCTCTAACTGTGCTAAGGTGTGCTGTATCACATTCCAAGAGCTTTGCATAACAGGACTCAGAGTGGGTGGTCAAAAGCCTTACTTACACTGTCCTTCCTCCTTTATATTGCTTCGACTTTGCTTCATTTTAAAAGGAGCACTTCCATTTTACAGTTAACAGACACTTCACACCCTTCAGTGCCATAAATTTACAAGAACATATGCAGGATCTATAGCATGTTTAGCAGAGAGAAGCCCTGTCAAGCAGGTGATCCAAAATACACTCACTGTTATGTCCACAGCATTCAAAAATAGTTCTGTTCAGGAAGGCCACTAGCAGCAAGACAGACCCCTAAGAGCAGCTGCTGCTACCGAATCCACAGCTAAGTTGCTGCCCACACTCTGGAAGTCAGGCTTGGCTTGGGAAGCTCTGGCACTAGCAAGAAGCTGTTGCAAAAACAGAGGAATCCTTGTTATCTTTGATGGTTTGGGAGCAGGGTGGAAACTCCCACTGAACGATCATCTTAGTAGGCTAAATTAGATGTATTTTACTTTTGCCTGTGTCACCATTGTGAAAATGGAGTACTTAAAATTATTACAGATTAGTCAAAGGATACTTGAAGCTATAACAATGTTAAATGTGTTTTTCATGTTTTGAAGTACGCAGGCTTTCTTTCAGTGTACTTTGTAGTTAGCTAAAAACTTCCATCCACATGATTTGAGATCAAGGGGGAGAGTCCTATTTGTCCTAGCTTAAACGCACAGTTTTTCTGGATGTCCTCTTTACTGAGGTAGTGATGATTATCTTTCCATTAGAACATAATATGTATTTTTTACACAATAGCCCACATAATACATATTAAGGTAGGGTTTTACCTAAGCAGTATGTTAAACAGAAAATCCCCCCAAAACAGGCAGTTAGTTTTCAGACACTGTCCTTTTTTCTAAATTGTTTAGAACAATACCAGGTACACCTACTCCAGCAAGTAAAAAAAAAAAAAATAATTAAAAAGAAATACAAATCAACATTGTATGTAGCTGTGAGGTCTATCATTTGCCAGTAAATAGTACCCAAAGTAGAGCAGGAAGCTACTAAATGCATTCAAAACGGAAGTGCAGCAACATGAGAAAGATGATGGCTACTTTAGCAGATAGCTGATACTCAGCTTAAAATCCTCCCAAGTCTGTTCCAACACTGGAATCATTTCATGAACAAAACCCACCAAAACCAGCTGCTGCCACTGGAGCCCTCTGCCAGTGAGTTCAACTGCACAGTGCTCCTGTGGTATGTGGAGATGACACAGGCTTACCAAAACACAATTGTTAAGTACTGTCCACTGTTCAGCCAGAAAATCTGGCAGCAGAATCTGGAAGTTAATCCACTGACCTAACTGTTATCAAAGCCTTTCTTCCTTAACAAGGGATGTTACATTCATGTTCTGTTTTACAGTGTTTACAATGATATCCTGCACATTTCCATTTCAACCAGTTTACTATGCACATTGGTGTGCATCCATTACACTCCCCACACCCCACGGAAGGGAACTGGTGCCTACAGGCAGATTTTATTATGAAACAGCTCTAACACTGTGCAAGAGTAGTTCCCAGGCTCTTGGCTCAGTATCCTCCAGTGACCCTAGTAAATGCTCATTATTACTGAATTGTTTCAGTTCAGGTCATTTATGTTCACTGCTGACACTGTAACATGAGTCAATGAAATAAAAGTTCAAATTAATACTATTAAATACATTATGGGTATTTTATATTTCTTACCACAGTTTTTACAGTTTCACAAATATCAAAATCCAGGTGTACATGTCCATTTTGCAACATAGAATGACTATGCAATTCCAAAAAGAGCAGGCATTTCAAATACACAATTCTGAAGTGTAAACACAGTGTACAAGCTCTTCACTTCACAATCCAGGTGCTATGCAGTAGCAGCTGAGGTAACACCGTACAGCACAAACTCAACAAATGGTTAGTTAGCCTCAAGATGGTTTTTAGCATCCTTCTGTCCTGTCACCTGTTCAGTCTTTAGCTCTCCCCCAAGTTATACAAACATACAATAAATACATTTCCAATTTTAAAGGACACTTAGACAAGTCATGAGGATTTACGTGAGTACAGTACATTTAAGTTGAAGTGCAAAAAAAGTAACTAGTGGCTAGTCATTGATGTTTGTTGTTGTCTATGGTGTTGGTCCCAGGCACCGCCAGAACATGGATTGTTCTAAAAGCACAGCTAAAGCACAGCTATGGGACACCCTTTCAGTCGAGCTAACTGGATGTGCACCCCCTTTCCTGCTCAGCTGCTGCCAAATTCCTCTCCCCTAACCCTGAGCTCCTGCCTGCCCTGCCTCTGGCTCACCATGCAGCCCCACAGCACACACCTTCCCTGTGCAAGGCCTGACACCTCACACATGCCTGGTTTCAAGGAGGGCTGAGCAAAGCTCCCTCAGTCCTGTGGAAGCTGAGTGCTCAGAATGTCCCAGAACAAGTTGTTAATCTAAGCAAATGGGCCAAAACATTATCCTGACTACACCCCCCCGACTCTTTCCTGAGCCCGAGGACTTCCCTCCAGCAGCAATTTCCACTATGCACCAGCACATCAGCTGGCTGCACTTAATATTGAGAAGCATAATAAAACATTATCCTAAGTCCTCCAGTGTCTTGACATTGGGCAAAGTAACTTCCTAAACCTACTGCAGTTGAGTTACTTTTGCTTCCTCCTGAGAATCTCTCACTCTACTTCTGCATCAACTACTTTGCCCCTATAATCCTAAACATTAAGATTTTTAGGTGATTCCTCCCTACCCCCCGCCTTCCCTAGGCACTTAAAGCTTACTTAAATAACCACAGTAACTACACTGCATTAAATAAACCCTTGTATAGATGATGAAATAAAACCCCAAAAGACCATGTGTCCATCAAAACCTTTGATCAGTCTCAGGTTGTGCAATCTTGATCAAAGTTTCTTGTCTCAACACAACGTCAAACCTAAAACCACCCAAATGCACACAATCTGTGCCCAATTGCAGGGCTGCAAGCACAGAGAGTAACTTCTACAGAAGCCTTCCTCCAGCTTTTGTGTTTCACTAAAACACCAGATCAAAACCTTTGCTTCACACAACTAAACCTTTACCTCAAACAAGAGAACATTAGCTTCAAAAACATACTCTTTGAATATGCGTGTGATTTACTTAATCCATCAACACTTCCCAAAGCTACGCTGTTTCTGAGGAATCTTTACAGAGACAATTTCGTGACATTCCTATATTTACTGGATCTGATCTTTTCTAATACAGGCAAACTCAGTTTCTCTTTTTAAAAGTCCTTTTCGTTGCAATTTGGGAACAAATTCAAATGAACAAGAAAATTAACCAAGTAAGACACTCTGTGCCTCAACAAGTGAGGAGTAAACTGCCATTTTTCTAGATTGCAAAAAAATCTCATAGCACTTGACTCAGCTTTAGCAAAACAGCCAAGAATTCTTCCTACCATTGTATCTGGCCACATCACTTCTCTCAAGAACTCTGAACTTTTGGCTTCCGTGCTCATGTTGCTCTGTGTAGTCATATGAATATTCTTTATATAGTTAAAAGCTTGCACTGCATCATATTATGATTGTTAAGATGAAGGAAGTCCTACTTTTGAGCTCCTAGTCCAGCGTTTCCCAGGTGAGAAGCAGAATTCCATGCACTGGGTTGGATAAGATGAGCGCATCTCACGGCCCTGCGGCAGCAGGCTGAGCTTCATGGCCCGACACAACGTGGTTGC
The DNA here is from genome assembly GCF_000695815.1 of Acanthisitta chloris. Lineage (NCBI taxonomy): Eukaryota > Metazoa > Chordata > Aves > Passeriformes > Acanthisittidae > Acanthisitta > Acanthisitta chloris. The sequence continues at coordinate 16,873 of NW_008651607.1, forward strand.
CATCTGCTTGGGAATCTGATGTTGCTGTAGGTGTTGGTGCTGAACAATTTCTGGACTGTCCAGAACCTGTCGGATTTTGGGGTTCTCCTGCTGAGCTGGCTGATGAAGCACTGCAGTTCTCATTGATTTTCTAAAGAGAGGGGAGAGGATTGCATGCAGAGTCAACACAAACACTCAGAACACTCTCCCCACTGGCATACCCCCAGATGCATTCAGGCACTTCTGGAAATTCACAAAGCACTTACTTGGAATGCCGCAACATAACACATCAAACTTAAAAGCAGCAAAGCGAAAGTAGCACATTTGAATCCAGATGACACTAATAGCAAGCAGACAGGAGCTTACCTTCCATCTCTTTTCCTAACTGCACTTTCCCAAGAAGCATGCAAAAAACAAACTTGTTGTGTTTCAAGAGGAAAAACAACACAATTAACTGGACTTCAGTTTAGACAAGATCATCATTTTGACCAAACAAGTTTATAACCTTTTTTCATGCTCCTTAAATACAGCTTTTCTCAACAGGTCCCTCCCTCCCCGAGATACTGCTCAGACTTTCTGCCTGGCACAGCTTTTGCAGTACTGATGTACAATTCCATCCAGTCTCCTCAAACAGGCCTTACAAGGGAACACAAGAGCATATTTAAACACTGGTTACATTCCCCAGGGCTGACACAGCAAGTGTTCATGCTCATACATTTCATTAGAAGGTTACACACTACGTATGATTATTTGCTTTGCATTGAAGAATAGCAAATATGGCAAGTATGTCCCTTTGTTTGAAGGGGTATAAGCAAGCAGAAGCAAAATTGATCCCAAATCTTAATAAAGTATGATGGAATCATTTTTGTCACTAATTCTCCATGCGCTGACTCTCCTTCCAAATGTTCTATTTTCATTTTAAGGAGGCTATTCAACAAATTTAGTAAGAGAGCCTATTTCAATACCATCAGCCTAAAATAAATGAGCACAAAACCTAAAATATTTTGGAGCAAGTTTGTCCTCTTGGGGCACTGAAACAAAGATGAGATTTTGGAGAATACATGTGATGAAGAAAATGATACAATAGGGTGCACTGAATTTCGGCACATCAACAGGGACTACTTTTGTATCAGCACCGTATTTTTGCAGGGCAGAAAAAATGATGAAGAGATCATGTGCACAGAAAACAGGCCCAAAAGCCTTTCTGGCCTCTTCACAGTTCTCAGGGAAGCAGCTGGGTGGTGTCTGGCAGTGTTGGACAAGTCCCTGTCAGACCCCACACACCTGCAAAACATTATTTTCTTGCCGTACTCACTGCCTAAACTCTGTGCAACTGCTTTTCTCTGGTTTAAAAGGGGACAGCTTACACTAACCAAGTTCCTGGGGACATTTCCCAATGGGAAACAGAGCAGTTTGGGCCAAGTACTCGGATGTCAGAGACCCAGCGATATCTTCAGCATCACTATTTAAAACCCCATATACTTTGACTTGGGGAGTTTCAAAACCAAACAGACCCCAGCCAGCCTCGAGCAGACATGCCTGTAAACATATTTTCAGGAATAAAGACAAATAAGAACAGGCAGGAGATCACTGGCCAGGTGAAATTCCTACGCACTCTGCTCTGTTGATTCACAGTATCCCAAATTAGTCATTTCTAAAGACAGCAGTTCTGGAAAGAGCATTTCTGTGTTTACACCTACTGGGTGCATAAGAACCTCACCCACTCCTTCCAGACAGCTAAACACAGTGGTTTTGACACTGACCTTGCTGACCTAAAACTCACACTGACAGTGCTTCCCTACTTTGCCTACCAGTATACTTCAGCTCCATGCTGAAAAAGGCATGTCCAAAGCATTAGAAGGTCAAGATTCAAGTCCACCCAATCATGGATGAAGCTATTATAAAAGCTATTCTGGGGGCAGACTGGACAGAAGGGGAATGGTGTAAAGTAAGCACCAGCCATCAGACATTTTAAGTCATGGAAGGGCTCTCATCTGGTATAACTCTGGGTAAAAAAGAGACTAACATTATTTGAAAAGAAGGCTCTGTATCCCATCAGTAGCAGTCTGGAACACCTATTTCTGCAGCCATGTAGATGTCTGACAGCATCACCCAAGGAAGCAAAACTAAATAAAAATCACTTCACAGTCTGTTAAGCTGCTGTGCATTTTCATGTTCAATTATCACCCTACAAATTTTGCAAAATGCATAACCTGCACATTCCAACTAATACGAAGAGAAATGTAAACTTAAAGGAAATTCAGGTATATCCAAGTCTGTAAAACAGTCTCTTTCTATTCCTCTTTCTCTCTTCCCATCTCCAGGAAGATAATACTTGTAAAAATAGTTATTCCTGTTGTATTATACATAGAAAACAACTACATTTCATGCAGTTTTTTAACTACTGTGTCAAGTCCAGCTTTATTAGAAGCTGACAGAAAATACCTGCCAAGTACTAACAGGTTTACACGGCTATAAAGGTTTTCAAGCACCTAAAAACACATAAAAAATTCCTGTACATTAGAAGATTACCTGCAAAGGCTGATTCTCAGGAGCTGGATTGGTTTTGGATAGTTTAACCATCTCTTTTATCTGGTAGACGGCATAAGCTAAGGTGACCCAAGGAGAAGAGCTGATGCCCCAGGCAGGCTTGTTCACATCCTCTTGCTCCTCCTGGTGTTTAGTTTTCTTTAGAGGGAGTCTGGGCTCAGTTCGAGGCATGACATCTTCCGACTGCTGTGGTACAAGGTCAATAGTCGCTATGGGAACAGGACTGGAAGGCACTGGGATCCTTTCTGCCAGCATTGTCTTTTCTGAAATCGAAAACAAAATAACCATTGGCAAAGCCAACAAGCTGGAAAATACCCTGAAGAAGACAATGAGCACCAAGTGTTTCTTGTTCTCATGCTATGGTTATCACTGCTCTGGAAGCAGAACACCAGCACAGCCGGGAGTGAGACACACTGCAGCCCAGTCAGGGAATCACAACGTAGCTGCTGCATTACAAGCACAGCTGCTGTGCCCCTGCAGTGAGGGATGTTAGGTGTCTGCATACACAGGAGGGTTGAGGAGTAGAAAGCAGCCCATTTGTTCCCAGCTAGCTATTAGAAATCTGTCTTTTCATGTAACATGGAAGAAGGAATTTTCATGTTATATGCAAACTGAACCTAAGTCTTCTAGACATGTAGCAAACTTCTTTCTCTGCATAAAGCCTGCATCTCACAACTAAACACTGCCCTCAAACAGAAGCCAGTGAAGCTGTATAGCCTATATCATAATTTATGATCTTAAAACTTCTAAACCTACTGATCTGAATGAAAAAAAGTTGTTCTAGATCCTTCATGACTTTTTTCTTTATTAAGAAAATATCCATCCTTACACAGTTACTGTGGAGTTCTGCAGTTAGTGAGAAAAGAACAAGAAGAGTGACACACTGGAGGAAAGCATTATCAAAAGAGTTTCAGGTAAAGGAAGAAATCCTCCCAAGAGACCTTTACATCTAAGGACTCCAATAACCTGAAACGGTTTTCATAGCTGTCTTGAAATGTCATCCATAAAACGACTGTCATGACCCAACACAATGTGCCTCACAGTCTTGAAGAGCCAGAGTACTTATATACAAAAAAAGAATTAAACAGATTGTTAGAAACTGTGGGATACTTTCAGTGATAGCTGTATGCTCTCTGAAAAGAACACATGCTGTAAATTTTGAAAGAAATATTTTTCCAAATAAAAATATTTTACCAATTAAAAAGACCTTTTTTATCCAAATTATAGAAACATATGTGGTTTACAAACTCCTAGATAGTACTGGGTATTTTAAGCAAGGGCTGGGTGTTCTCTACGAGCAAAGAAAGGAAGGGACTAATCCTGCACACGCTTGACCACGTGCTTCATTTTAATCATCCAACTGGTCTGCCTGAAAGCAACCTAATTACTGTCCTGCTTAACACTGACATACACACTGTGAAGATGGAGAGTGTGTATTAAATGAAAACCAAAGGCTGAAACAAACTAACCAGAACAAGGCTACCATCAACAAACTGGTCTTTTGTAGATTCACATGTAATTAACTGAATGCTGACAGGAAACTGAAGCAGCAAATATCCTGTTCACCTTTCCATTTTTTGCCATTATCATTTGTAAGCAGATGAAGAAAATTCTAGCAAAATAAATATTTGAATACTTCAGTACAAGCAACTTGATAACTAGTCAAGGACAACTCACTTAATATGCCAGCTAAAGAAAACTAACCATTTTATACTCAAAGCTCATATTGGAAAGTAACATTAGGGTAAAAAGCAGCTCAGAAGTTTGTGACTTTTCAGAGTTTTATTGTCTTTGTAAGAATCAGATTTATGCAAAATCCTTAACTTTGCACCAAGTATTTAATTTCCGGTTAGTCTTAATATTAACAAAGGTAGAGATGAAACAAGCTCCATCTCAGGGGAGATATCTCAGGTGCCAGAACAGAACTGAAGCAACTATAAAAGTCTGTGTCCACTGAAACCACCCCTACAATTTCTAGCAGGTGGCTTTGACTGGTAGAATATGAGAGCACACAGTGGGGTCAAAGTGACCTTAAAGAACTGACGCAACTGAAATGACTGTTATGGCTAACCTAAGGGATTCCCAGAACTGAGAGGACACACAGGTAGCAAAATACATCATGCTTTCCTTCTATCGACATTCCGTAACTCCATGCTGCCCTTCTTACAGCAGCAGCACACCACTTCCATTTCTGCATTGCCCAGGAAAAAGCTTCCCATTGCAAAGTAAACTGTTGTGTCAAAATCTGAGGTAAGACACCAAACATACAAAATTAAAGCAGCTTCAGAGATACTTTTTTTCACTAGCTCTAATTTTGCAGTGCCTGTGACATGAGCATTTACCTTCTTCTTCATCAGGAACCAACAGCCACTGGATCAGTGCAAACAGAAGCAGAATCACTAAACAAGCCATCCCTATTCCTCTGAATGTGGCAGCAGGACCTGGAATGAGATTTTTTTTTCCTAAATTACTTACTTAATCAAATAAAATGAGTCAGCATTATGTGCTCCCCGGCTGTGCATTGCCCCATGTAGACTCTTATTAGCTTGTCTCATTATATTTTCCTCCCCCAACACTTCTTCAACAAGGCTTTGCAGAGGATTTTTAACCAAGTAATTAGATTCTCATTTGTTCATTGAGAGGCTTTATGGTATCAACCTATTCTCTCAAAGAGGATTCATTCATCTTACTTACAGATCAGGTTGGAGATTTGCTCACACAACACTAAAAATACCTAGGCATAACATATTAAATCAATCCATAATACTGACAGGACAAAGCCAGGAGCAATCTGGTCTGAATGCAGTGCTGATCTTGCTTTGAGCAGGGGCTTGGACTGGAGATCTTGGGCCCCCTCAGACTGAGCAGCTGATTCTGTGACTCATGCAAAGTGCATAACTCTTTAAAACCTATGTTATGCCTTTAAAACATAACAATACCTTAAGTATAAATAAGTTTAAGGCTGGTAGTTCAGTAAAACCAGAGTAAATACCATACAAATCTTCAGCAAAATTTTTGCTTACCAAAGTAATTGACCAAAACCCCTCCAACCATGGCCCCACATCCTCTGCCCAGGCCCAAGTGGAGACCTTGCAGGATTCCCTGGGCTGACGTTCTCAGCTCCGGAGGCACCGCCGCGCTGAGGTACGAGATACAGGCTGCCCAGATAGCTGCATGTGTCACACCTAGAGAGAGGGAACATGGTGAAGAGTACTGTGTCCAGAGGGCACCAACACAACATCTGAGCAACTGCGCTCATCAGCCGAGGCATGTGTTGAAGAAAAACAACAAAATCCCTTCACTGACAAATGTCTACGAAGTACAATCAGCTTTTGGTAATGTGATACTGACAACCGAGTCACAAGGAGACAGGATGACTCCTTCTGCAGCGTCTGTCAATAGCTCTTTCTCCCTCTGAGATGACCTCACTTCTTGAGACACGGTCCCTAGGAAGACAAGTCTCTCTGACAGATTCCTTGTGCCTTCAGCAGTGACCCACGGCCTTTGCAATATGGTCCTGATTTCATAAGCTGCAGGCAATGAAAGCATTGATGCCACTCAGCAGTCTCCCTACTGCCACAACAGAGGCAGCACAAAGGTCATAAAATCCAGGCTATCAGAGATATCCATGTCATTTCAGAGGCAAGAACGGATCCCCTCCTGCCCTTCCCACCTTCCCCCAAAACCCACCACCTCCCAGCAAACTCCTCCTGAACCCAACACCAACACGTTCTGCATTTAGCACTGAACAGTCTGGATGGGAACAGCACACAAGCTCCTCGGGGTAGGCCAAAGATGTCGATTTTCACACCTGCTGCTGAGAAGCAGAGTCAGCCCTTCCTCCTGCTGTGCCTCATCCTGCATGGGCACTGCCACCCGCTGCCACCACCTCCGCTCACCCGCTCTGGGGAGGGAGAGCAGCCACCCACAGCAGCCACAGATCCCAGACAGCCACAGCCCCCAGCAGAGATGCTGCAAGGGACTTCTGGCACATGCCTGGCAGATTCAGGGTCCTGAACACCTTTTCCTTCTGCAGAATGAGAGCTAAGGGGAAGGACAGCACATGACCACCAGCGTGCAGAGCCTGTGGCAGGTGCAGCCCTCGCTTTCGAACCTGGCGGGGCAGGACAGGAATAGGAAGGGTTGTGGAGAAGTTGGAAAAACAAAATAGTTTTGTAGTTCATCCCTCGTGAAATAAGCCTCAACTATTTTGCCACCCTCAGATTGAGTGGGAATATTTTTTTCATATTTGAGAGGTAATAAAATAGTCATCACAGCTCATCAATGCCTAAGCTTGACTGCCTTAGGTTTAAAAACATGTTGGCACAGCTGATGATTCAGTCAACATGTTTCTGTCCTCTACACTTGACTTATTAACAGCTGAACACTCAATAATTACTTAGGCATTTAGGCTGAAGACTCCCAAGAGCAAGAAAACACTTTTTTTTCACATACAGTATAAACTTGGATTTTGCTTAGGTGTAAAATGATGAACAGCACTACAGGAAATTGATACAGTGCTGACATACATGCTAGATGTCCATGAGGCTGTACAGATCAATTTCATTCCGAATCAAAATCAAAATTTCTCAAGCTTTGGGTTTGGTAAAGATATTTTATATTTACATATATATATGTATATTGAGGTTTTGGTAATAGTGTATCACAGTGCTGAAAAATTAGAAGCTTGCATTAGGATGAGTATATATTACCTTACCATTTACAGTTTAAGGCTTCAAAATTCATAGATTTTCTGTGAAAAAATTTGATTAAAACTCACTATCTATTTTTTTAATGCAGATCCATGCATGCATTGCAAACAGCAACCAAGAGCTGTCCCAAGCACAAGGCAAAGCTAATCTAAAATAGGTAAGGTGGTTTTGTTTAGCAAAGTACATCAATTAACATAAACCATGCAATTCTGTCAGCTATTAGGAGTAAGTCAGGTTTTAAAAACAGGCAAATCAAAAACACATCATATTTGAACCGAAGCACATTACCACTGTGTTTGCTTGAAAACAAAAGGCCATAACTTAACCAACAGGTTCTTGAATGTTTTCACCTTTACCAGGCAGTCCAGGTAGAACACAGTGTTCCCAGTTCCTCTGAAAACAAATCCATACCTTTAAACCAGCTAACTTCACTTGTCTTTAAAGGCACAGCCTTTTTTATTTATTTATTTTTAGTATGTGTACATTACAAATGTGATTTTAATAAAATAATTTATACAACAGTGACTATTTGGAACAGTTTTTACAAGGACTGTATAAGAATTCTGGTCTGGATTACTGCTGACCACAATTCTTTTTAAAAGAAGTTGCTCACAATATATATATATTGTAGCATTATTTGCTAAAACCATTAACCACCATTTCATTATCTGGACTACAGTTCCAACAAGTTTAGCAACCATAGTGTTATGCTTATAACATTTAGCAAACTTAGGGCAATATTTATATAAACCATTAGTTGAAGAATTGAGGATTTCAAGAGAAATATGTCAAAATTATTGACAACTAGAGGTCAAAGCTCTCTGCTCCCTAGACATCACTGTGTTGCTGAAGCATCAGTATGAGTCACTTCTTAGAACAGGACTTGTTTTGGAGTTTGTTGAGGAACTGCCAAGTGAAAATAGCTAATTTTCAGGATAACAATACAGTTTTGTAATTTAGAAAATGCCTGTGATGCAAACTGGTGAGCTACCACAGCTGTTAACAGAGAACCTGGACCATTGCTAATAGGATGCCTTGTAGTTATTACAGATTCAGCCTTAGCTCTTACTTTTCATACATTGCTTATGCAAGTCAATACAGCGCAGTGGTTCAAAACTCAGAATTCAGAAGCGAGTTTAAGTCTCCACATTGACTCCTTTGAGAGTGCAATACATTTGCAAGAGTCGTCCCCATCCCTGCCACAGACAGCAGCTGAAACACAGCATGGTTCTTTTTACAATCAATAGATGCAGCCTGCAGAGTCATCTTCCAGAAATCTCTGGATTTGCCCTTCAGCACACTGCATGGGGATAATCCCTTCTTGTATTGCAGAAACATATTAACAAGAAAAATAAATTCTTCACAAAACTCAGCTGAAACTTTTGTTAGCCTCAAAACCCCTCGAGCTGATGGCACTGGAATCTACACAAAACTTGACAGCTTGCTAGAAAAAAGTTATATACAATTGAAACAAGGACTTCACTGAGGGATTTAAAAGACCTATCAGCCTGATGCAGCTACATGGGCCCACACGGTGCCCACATGATCTGCACAATCTACTCTTTGTTCTTTAATACTTCTAATCCTGACATAGAGAAATCAGCTACCACTCTTACCTCCCTCTGTCAACAATCTCACTTAAAAATAAGAGCTTCCACCTCACCAAATTTCATTAAGGTGTCCCTTCTTATCACTACCAACAGATTCAGTGGTTATGCAGGAGCGAAAACAGAGCCCAAGCAAACAAGATTCAGTAACTGCCACAAAAGAAATAATGAATCGAGAAGAGATGAAGACTGGTAAGAGCAGGAGGGAAAATGAAAGAAGAGGGAGGAAAGGAAACTACTTCTAAAAAGATACCCTTCATCTCATAATAACATAGTATGTTAAGGGGTTGGAACTGACCTCACAGATCATCTAGTCCCACCTTGGGCAGGGACACCTCCCACCAGACCAAGCTACTCAAGGCTTTATCCAACCTGGCCTTGAACACCACTAGGGTTAGGACAGCCACAGCAACCTGGGCAACCTGTGTCAGTGTCTCTATTTGGTTGAGATCTCCCATTTGGCAACACTGAATGAGATGACTGGAATCTAACAAATGCAGTGGCAGTGCTTAGACACACACACAAGGCACCTATGGACACCAACAAACAATGTTCAATGCAGACTGAGAAGTGCACACAGAACACAGACTTGGGGTTGGGGGGTGGGGAGAGGGGAGTTGTGTGTGGGGGGTTTGGTTTTAACCTTCTCATTTGCTGACCATAAGTGCAAACAGTCAGATGAACTGAGGAGTACATGATTCAGCAGCTAAATATGACAAAGTCTGGCAGATACATTTATGAGAAAGCATTATTTTGAAGGTCCTTAGTTTTCAGTTCAAGGCTCAATGACTCAAGATTGTACCACACAAAAACCCTCACCAAAACAGCTCCCTCACAGCCTTGCTGTGAAAGCAAACCTATGTGTTGTGCAAGCCATATTGAAATTTCAGGAGAATAAAAACCACATTCAAAGTAAAAGAAACTTCTTTTTTAGCTATGACTATAGGATGTTTCCATCCACAAACTTATGGGTGCACTGTTGAGATCACAAGGTTTTTTTCCTGTATTTTTGAGCTGGGATATCTTTAAAAACAGGATTACCTAGAAGGCAACATCCAAAGCTTTGTATCATCATTTCTTTTCCCTAGATGTGTACGCAGGCAAGAGTATAACCCCTACTCATTCTTCAGGTTCTTTGTAACATTTTCCTATTTTGACATTTGGTATGAACGATGAAGTATCAGTTCAATAGTTGTGGTTCTGGGGGTTTTTTAATAGCAAAATTCATAAACTTGCTGTTGTGACAGTTTTTATATGATAAGCTGGTTTTGTTAGGTAAGGAGCCAGGACACAAATGGATCTCTTTCTATGTATATGTAGGGACCTAGACAGTGCTCTCTAATGGCATTTTATAACTCCAGTTAAAATTTGCCTTCTGTAAATATAGTAAAAAAAGGTAATTTAAATTCAAGTTATGCTGCACATAGAAGACTAAAACTTCTAGGCATAATCTGTGGGAAAGCTTCTAAGTATTACTGTATAAATCCAAAATACTGGCTTTAAAAAGATGGTAAACAACTGCTATTCTTCAAATGCTTAAGAAACAGAAAGTAAAATAGTCCCAATTTTTCTTGGTTTTGAGAAGTGGTACAAACCACGAAGACATAAAGTCATAAAAGCTAAGTGAGAACAATTGATTCTTTAACATTGCAATGAAGGTCTTAGATGTGTCTTCTACAACAGGACTTGAAAACAGGGCTCAAATTACTTGGCACAGACCACATCTCTGTCCTAAATAAGTTAGTGACAGGCCAAGTGTCTTAAAGAAGCTCTATTAGCACAGAGAAGGCTATTGAAAGATATTCCTCTCTAGCTATTAAAACAAAAATTCTATAATCTAAAAGTATTGCTCCAACAGTACCTCTGAAACACCACAAAACACTGTAACAGAGGTGGAATAACTTGTCTATGTTCAGGATTTTTTACAGCATCCTTTCAAGAACCACAACCTCCTGCATTTAATGAAGTCCACATGTATCACCAAACAGGATTTGCAGTAGGTGTGTACCCAGCTCGTGCTTCTGTCTCTTTGTTTAGTTAAAGGGTGTGTTGGTCTCTCACAGTTCTGTTTGAATAAACACAGGGTTGTGCACAATCAAACGCACACACACCCTTCTGACGTCAAATATTCCCCAAGATAAACACTAATGGTTTATGTGCTTTATCAGCCCGGGTCTTCTGGGGTGTTTGTGCTCAAAAAAATAGACAAGTACCAGATTTCTCACTTATGCATAGGAAAACAAGATAAATGGAAGCACCTGATCTGATGCTGGAAGGGCATTACTGCACTTACCTTGAAGGACTTCCATTGGAAGAACAGTCCAGGCGTTTTCCAGATAGGAGATGTAGATGTATCGTGCCGTGTTACAGGCAAGGCCAATATAGAGCACCCTAAAGGAAGTAAGGAAAAGGGAAGTCAGGATAGTTTGCACTTTCCCTTCCTGGCATGTGATTATATATCTCACTGGTTCAGAAGTTATTTGCATGTGCACAGTTTGTCAGACCAAAGCATTTGTTCAACACCAAATATATCCTTTAAGTTCTGCACCGAAACATAAACTCTTCTCTTGCCCACTCCAAACACATACTCAAAATCCTAATAGGAAAAAAAACACAAATCAAATAGACAGCAGATCCACTGAACTTTTAGCTAAGCTCTGTGGTTCAGTGCCACACTCCACACAGGATTGTACTTCAGAGAGACCATTTCCAAGTGCATTCAACATCCCTTCCAAACAATCTTCTTTTCTAATCATCCAGAGATTCATTCTGCCATTTCAATGTAAGCCTGGAGCAGGCTTTTATTAAAGGAATTAATTTCACCCCAATTAATATAAGTTTGTAGTCCCAGTATCTGCAAACTGCTCAGAACTACTCTAAAACACATCCCACAGAAGCAATATGGTTTATAACAACATGCCTCAGGATAAAACTTAGCCATCCTGTTGAAAAGCAGCAGATGCTGCCTCTCACAATTTAGAGGAGAAAAAAAAAAAAGCTCTTACAACAGTCTTTAAACAATGAAACACAAAGACTATCTGTGCAGTGCATTTCCCATTGCACATTTAACCTGATAACTTTTCCCTTCCAGTTTTCAGATTTAGCATAGCTTCCCTCTGGGTGCTCATTCATCCAGCTATCTTTATCTTTAGATGGATCTTAGGAAAGAAAGAATTAATTCAGAACCCATTTACAGCTTGATAGAAGATGCTATTGCAACCTTTAAAGATTTTTTTTCAGGGACAAGGATAGTTTTTTTTGTCCAAACATGGCTTCTCTGTTGACCCCTGGTTTGGCACAAGTGAAATAAATGCAATTGATAATTAAGGTGAAGCACAGACACTGTGAAAAGGCTTGTTATTCTTTGGGCTGCTTCTTTAGTTAGTTATTCTACAAAGGCAGACTGAGATTTAATTAAATGGTACACAGCCACTGAAGAATCTAGAGTGAGACCCAACCATAAAAAAAAGCAGCATCTTGTTAACGTTTGAGGTATCCAAATCTACATGTTGACAGCAAGAAAACCAGTACTATAGTTTTCATCACGTCAGTGATATAAAAATATTCAAAATTGAAAGGACAGGTCTGTGTATTTCATAACATGATGAATTTACTTTCAACAAGTTGGGTAAGCTTGCAGGAAGTCATCTCCCCACCCCAGTCACACATCAAACCAAGCTGTGGTGCTTCCAGACACATGTGAGGTCCATGAATAGCTGGCTTAAGCTGGCTTTAGGCAACACAAGCCCAAGCATTCATGGAATAAAACATGGGAAGCCATGAAAAAGTTTGCTCTTATACAATAAAAAGAACAAACTTTTTCTTTGTGCCATGCATCATAAATTTCAGCTCATCCTTTAATTAATGCCTTCTGTTTCAAACAAATAATTTAGCTCCTTTCATAGCTACAGCTTAATGTAGTTTTTATGTACAATCACATTTCTGAAGTGTATTAGGACACACTGGCAACAAAAGGTGACCACATATACAAGGTATGCAGGCTCCTGTCTTGATTCCCCTACTAGAAAGGCCCAGGGTGATGCACACTCTTGGGCATACAAAGGTATCACCTGACCATATATTTCTTTTTCCTCAATAGCAGTACAGATGTGCCCAGCTCTGTTTATGACCAGTTCTTGACAGCTTAATTTCACTTCTGTCTAGCAAAAACTTTGTGCACCAAGAACTTGCTTCCCATTTCACCTGTTCCCTATCACTGAGATGTGAAAAGGTCTCCTCCCACTTCACAAGTTTTTCCATCACCACTCACCTACCTGTGCTTTTCCAACACATTACACCTGCAGAAAGATTTGGAGTTAAAATTTTAAGAGTAGCAATTTAGTCAAGTTCCACCTTTTCATTTGTTAGCATATGCACAGAGTTTTAGGCAAATTACAGTTTCTGAAAATTTCTGTAATTATGGTTTTGGAGGGGCACATCACACAAACACTTCTGTGTATTTGCAGAGTCTTTTCAAAAATGTATTTATAATAATCATTTAGGCTCCCTACATGGAAAACAAACAGCTGTCCCTTATGAACCCTATATGTAGTGTGCATAGAGACACCATATTCAATTCCCAGGTTAAACATTTAAAGCACTGGATATATATTTATGTTAAGGAGATTAAGCTGTTTACAGCTATGACTACCAGTCTCTGCTTCCCGTAACTCACATGAGGGAATTGTGGTCAAACTCATTCAAGCTTAAGCTCAAGTAGGAGGTTATTTTCAGAGACTAACATCATCTCCTCGAAGTCACTGGCAGTCAGGACTGATTCTGCACAGGGTACCATTCCACAATGGGGCCTAAACACTTGATAGCCAGTTTTGTACACTTTTTAGTTACAATATCATAGAATCACAGAATGGTTTGGGTTGGAAGCGACCTTTAAAGATCATCTAGTTCCAACCCCCTACCATAGGCAGGGACACCTTCCACTAGACCGTGTTGCTCAGGGCCCTATCCGGCCTGGCCTTGAACGCTTCCAGGGACATCCACAGCTACTCTGGGCAACCTGTGCTAGTGCCTCACCACCCTCACTGTATAGAATTTCTTCTTAACATCCTCTCAAAGAAACACTCAAAGCATATGCAACATATGCACACAGGCAGTGCACAAGTGAATGAACAGTAAAGCTAATGATGTCAGAAATCAGGCATTTTAATCAGCATATATTTAATATGATCATGCTTAAAATGCTTGGACAATAATTTGAGTATTATTAAAACAAACTCTGTGAAAACAGAATAGGTTTCAGACTGTTGCAAGGGTCTTATAATGCCAACACACACAATGGCAGAAACAGAAACCTTTACAAGGCTCCAAAAGAAAACCAGAGTTTCTATTCAAAAGGTGTAAAGCCTGTTTTCTTGCAGTTCTACAAAGGACAGTCAACAGCAATTTTTCCTGTACTGTGACAGTGCATGCAATTCTGGTGCTCATGCCTGTCTTCAAACAATTGGGACAGGAAAGAAAGATTGAATGATAAATGTTCAAACAAATACTGCAGAAAGATTGTCTACATCTAGGAGTCTAACAACCCAAAAGAAAGGAATTTTGAGCTATTAAAAAATAGATAAAATTCTGATCCCAAAAGCTTCTGTATTTCTGGCTCAGGTTGTTCCAAGAAGGATATACAGCTGGAGGCTATTGGGTCTTATTAATGGGAAAATAAATACCTGTACTATAAGGCAGCAGACAATACATATACAGAACTATCAAAGAATGAGCTACGAACCCCTACACATTCCTCTTTAAAAAATAAGAAAAAAATCTGCCTCCTCTCAGACACACTATACATCACACAAAGTTCAGAATCTACAGCAATGCAGGCAACCAGAAAGAAACATCTCAAACTGGGATGACTAAATACAAATAAGCATTAGATAATATTAAAATATGACTAATGTGTATTTCCCAGGTGTAGGTATGAAGAATGCTGTTTCATGGCAAATAGGAACTAGTGTTTAAACAATTTAATCTTGATCCAATCTTGGCTTCATGGGCTTAGTGCAAAGGAAAAAAAAAGGAGTTAATACCATACATCATCTTTGTTTTCACCGGCCAATGCTTCAACCCCTTCTATTTCATCTTATTCACAGTCTTAGCACTCTTTTGTTTTTCATTCTTTCTTCAGCTGAAGTCAAGCCTGAATTTTGTACTATAACAATATACACTGAGAGAGCATACCCAAGCTATCTTTAGCTATCAAGACTGTGATCTGTTCTCACCACTCCTCCTTCATCATATCCTTCCTCCAGTCTTCCCATGCAAGGTGTCATTTTCTCCTTCTAATTACTGTCAAATTCAGGGATTAAAAGACTGACTCATAGTAAAGAGATCCTCCTCAGTTTAAATTAAGAAAAAAACCCAGTCTTTTAAGTGATCTCTTAAATTTCTGTACTAAGCATCTCAAACATTTTTAGTAGAGGTCAAATGAATAAAAAAATTCATCCCAATAAAAGCAAAACAAAGAGCAAAACCACAGAACAGAATGCACAAAAAGAACAGTGTAAACAGTTTAAAAACACTTAAATCTCAATGACTGTATGATTATATATTGGGCATTTAGAAAGGATACGATGCTAACAACACACAGAGCTCTGTGCTCAGTTGCACAGAGTACCTAAATAAATACAAAAAAACCACCTTTACAACTTCATTAATTCAGATTCCCCCTAGCTTTCCTCCCTTGAGCTTTGTTGGAGTAGTGAAGAGATTTAGAATATGTGGAAATTAAGTCAATTGTGAATTTAGTGGGAAAACAATGTTCACTAACATGCTGGAAGCCGTCAGTTTAACTTACACAAGGCAAAAACTACAGAAGAAGCCCTGCACATCCATCTGGCCTTTGTAACAGACACACACCACTGCAACTAAAGGAGGACAGCAAGCACTGAACTGGTAAGTGACACTGCCAGGCTGAAACCTCATTCTGCCAACACCCAGAGTCTGATTACGAGGGCAAGTGCACAGGAGGTGCTCACCTCGTTTCCTCATCTCCTCCTCTCCTCCTCCTCTCTCAGCCTGCCCTTGACACCTTTCCAGGCTACTGTAGGGGCAAAGAACTGCCCTGCAAGGCTAAAGCAGGAGGTTTCCAGAAGGCTGCTACTCACAGAAAAAACCTGAAAAATTAATCGTGTTTATATGTCAAAACAGACAATCCTTGAGTGGGTGGCAACTTGTAAAGATCTCTAACAGAGTGCTGCATTGGTGAACTAGGATGTCTTCTGGAACAGTCTGCAAAAGGGTACAGTTCCAGGCATAAAGCACGTGCTGACATGCAACTGAAATACAAAGGAAGCATTTCAGAGCATTTTCAACTCCTAAAATAACAAAAAACTCCATCATGAGCCATATAACTGAACAGGACTTGAAATTAAAAAGAAGAAAGGATTAGCATGAATTTTACTTTGTAGCACAAGGCTGAGCCTGGGATTCAAGACTGTTTGTATAGCTCTTTAATCACTGCTACCATCTTACCTGATGTGACCAACCAATTCAATCAACTTGTGGCTGAAGAAGTAGGCAGTCAGCTCAGACACATGACTGAGCACAGAACAAACTCCAAAGAGAGTAGTGGTGCCATTCAAGTCTTCCAAGTGCCAGTACAGAAAAGTGAACACAAAGCCATATCCAAAGCCCATGAACCATGCCACGAAGAGCACGGAGCCATACTGGATACTACACAGCAGTTTTATTAGGTCCCAAAAACTGAAGGACTGTGACTGGCTTGTACTGGTAGGAGTGTTATCAGAGGATTCGTTGGAGGCATTTCTGTCCACCTGTGAGATTTCAACCTCTTTTCTCTTATTTTCATCTTGCTTGAAGTGTGCATAATGAAACCGAAACTGGGTGGCCACAATTAATGCCATTGTCATCAGGACACCAAAAACAATGAAAACAATCCTGTAGTTCTTGTACTCCGGAGCTTTACAACCTTGACCTTCAATGCCAACTTCTGTATGAGTATAGTCAATGCCAATGCCCACAGAGAGCATGGCCAGCCCCCAGCCCAGAGACCCCCACATACGCTGCAATCCATACCGGTCCCTGTGTTTGCCAAGGTACTGCAGGGTTATGGTGTCCACAATGGTAACAGAGGAAGCACTGAAAAATTCTCCTATGATGACAACCAGCAGAATGAGTAGAAAGATGGCCTCTACTTCTTGTTGATCATAAACAAGCACAGCTTGGTCAGAAGGCATTGGCTTTGTGCTGCTGGCAGTTGGGGTGGTACTTGGAGTTACGTTCCCTGGTGAGGCTGGGCTAAGGGTGGTGTTTTTCAAAATCAAATGGGTACTGTTTTCCAAGATAAAATCCACATCACTGCTCTGTGTAGGTAACAGGAATGCTATTTCAGGAGTAGGTGTCCCTGTTGCTTCCAAAGTGACTGGACTGGAAGCGAGCAGGTCTCTCTTCCCACGGACTTTGGGGGATGCAGTACTCACTGTGGTTAGCAAAGATGACATTGAGGCATTTTGTAAAACTGTTGTTAAAAGGCTGCTTGCATTGGTGGGATGTGCTGGGGGAAGGCCCTTTGGTACACATCTTAAGGTGGCTGGCCTCACAAACCCAATCCCCAGGTTAAATAAGACCCAGCACAAGAGAGAAAACAGGAGAACAATCTTGCCTTTCTTGAAGCGATCTGCCACCACTCCCCAGAAAGGAGCACTGCAAAACTCAATAAAGTACCTGATGCCCACAAGAAGTCCACTCTGACTGGGGGTCATACCCAGCTGCTTGTAATACACAGGCAGCAAGGGGTAGAGAGAGCCATATGCAGCATAGAAGAAAAAATAAAAGACCTTTGAGATCAGAAGATCGTTGTTTATCTTGACACAGTGCTTCTCTAACCAATCCAGCTCTTCATCTGGGACAGTGGTGGTCTCCGTCGAAGGGGATTCATTATTGGGTGGCAAGTCTTGATCCTTGGAAATACCATTGAAAGGATCAGCAAGCACATACTTTCTCTTCTGTTCTTCTTCATCATCAGTTAGAATGGCAACTTTATCATCAGCTGCCATGGTTTACCACAAGCATCCAATATCTGGTGCACTCTCAATCAACTAGGGCTATCCTGCAAACAAATAAAACATAACATGGTTAAGGTATCACACAGGAACACACCTGCAATGCCAGTCATCAAGGATAAAGACAGGTTCTTTTTTAAAAGTGATATTCCTGAGCAATGAATGCAGTATCAGGGTGGGGAAGGCCATTTGTCTAGACTAGTGGTACATGGTAGCATCAATAAAAATGTGGTTTATGGACAATTCTGTTAAGTTCTCCCAACAGCAGCTTTAATACTGTGCAATAAAACATCTTTCATGTTTAGGACAGAGACTAATTTATATATTCAGAGTTACTGTGGCAATTCAGTGCTTAGCATGTGCAAGTTTCTTCTTTCAACTTATCTTTTCATCCCCAAGCTAACTGCTTTATTTCTAGTATTCCCCACTATACCAAAAAATAGCCATGATTTTGTAATGAAGTAATGCAGCCACATATATAGCAGGATTTTTAATTACTATCCAAAGGCCTCATGATGGCCTTCAAAAGGTTCATCAGTCTCCTCTTGAAACATGATTTCCTAAGCACTATATAACCACAGCAGAAATTGGTGGGAGGCTTGAACTTCTAGGCTGAATGGCAAGAGAGGCAGAAATTAATAGGAGGGTTTAAGATTAGAACTAGGATAACAATATCAAAGACATCGAAGACCTGAGAGCAAAGGAACACAAGAACAGGCCCTACAATGATCTCTTCAAGTCAAATTCTGAAACTGAAGACAGGTGGGTTGGGAGATAACTGCACCTCAGCTGCCTGTGCCGATCCTTGGCAGAAGTAAAGGGCTGCAAAACTACAAGCAACAATAAAAAATAAATTTGCCACTACTTTGACTTTCAGCTGACCAACCAGCCTTCACACTAAAAAACAACAATCCATTCTAATAAACTAGGCTAGCTAAGAAAAGCTTTCCTTTCAAGCAATAAAAAAAGCCCTGCCAGCAGGCTAACAGCACAAAACCATTATCAGACAACTATTTTTGCCCTATTAGTATCCATAAATTGAACCTAGGAAGATCAGCTCATGTCCATGATGAGAAAGTTAAACATTTAATATATTTTGGTTTTATATTTTATTTATATTTTAGCACTTTATTTCAGAGGAACCTGAAATTTCTCTAAGAGACCTCAATTTATGATGGGTTTTACCATCCCCAGGAATTTGAAGTTGGACTAGATGATTCTTCCCACTCAGGATATTGTATGATTCTATGATAAATATTTTTTTGCAGGTCTGGATTTTATTCTAGCTAGAAGAGCACAATGAAATCACAGTCTTTCAAAACTCAGCTGTATCATCCCCACAAAATTAGTCATGCATTGATATATTCAGTGCCTTTAAAATTAATTAATTACAAGTCGTCATTATTTAAATACTGACAATGGATTTGTAAACTGATACAAGACTACTAACAGACAAGAGACTCTAACATTCACTAGTATGTTAAATTAATTGTTTGTTGCAGATCCAACATACACATAACAGCTGACAGCACAAGCCATGGATACTTCTAAAAACAACATTTCATTAAAATAATCTAAACCTTACACAGTTCAGTGATAGACAAGTCTAAAAATACCATCATTAAACTCCCAAACACTCAGTTTCTATATGTTTTTCATTTTTAAATGTCATTTCTATGGGATACTACCTATGAGGATCTCTGGTTACACTTAGGGAGACAAGGCTGTATAAAAATCTTGGAACCTTAAATATTCATGCATTCAAGGACAGAAGTTAATAAAAACAATGCCAGCACACAGACTGGGTTTTTTCTCCAGTTTCTTCAGAGGCAGTCTGATTAAATATTAAAAAAAGTATTTCAAGTGTCAAAAGATTAGAAAATTAGACAATCCTAATTAAGTTGTTAGAACAGCCAAATGTGAAAACACATTTTCTTGCTCTTACCTGCTACCACCAAAAGCCACATGAACCAAAAAACAGCAGCTGCCTAGTGAGCTCCTGCAATTTTCAGTTCAGTCAGCCACAGTTGGAAGGACTGTGGGTTTTTTGCTCATTCCTGTATCCATAAAACAAGCAAATTAGATCAGCCATCATCTGTGCTCTTATTTTTTTTATACCTTGCCTTGCTTTGACAACAAAGGCTCCAGAATTTATGCAGGGCCCCACTTATGTCAAGGGGACGTAAATGAGCTTTCAGTACGTGCTTATCTGTTTACAGCAACTTGCTTACTAGTTGCACCAGAGCTTTACAGCATTTAATTTGAAAGAACAGATTTCCTCCCCCCATGCCCATGACATGACAAGGTAGAACACACATTTTAACCATGTGGATATTTTAGGACAACTTCTTTGCAAGTATGACTTCATATTATCCTGATTTAAACAACGCAACTATACTCCTTATTCCTATATATGAGCTCTGAACCATCTGGTTTCATATAAATTATACTGACAGCTTCTAGAGCAATTAGTATTCAATCTTATTTAATTTAGTTTCCCTTTTCTATTGGAGTGGAACTTCAATTTTGTGTGTTGTATGAATAGTGGGTATATTATAAATTGTTAGACTGTTAATCTTTAAACACTTCGGTTGCTCCATATTCTTCCCCCTCCATAATTTATATCAGCCTCAGCATCCATCTTCCTCTAACATACCGTGTGCAAGGATTAATCCCAAAGACCCACTCCTGGTATTCTGACTAGGACATCTTGGGTTAGAATGCTATGAAAAGTATATTTCATAATAATTTCAGTAAGTATCTTCCCACCCTGAGAGTGTTTCATTGAGTATTATTAATAACACAGAATATACTCTTCTGAAATGTAACAGCATCAAGACTGGTAGGAGCCATATGGCATTCTTTCATGTTTTGATCACTAGCTTGTTTAGGAGTCAGGTTTTTGAAAGGAAAAAAATTAGCAATTTTTAAATTCTAAAAATAAAGGACTGAAAATGAGAAAACTAACAAAGTGGCATTGTCATGGAAAAATCTACAGAAAACCGACTCTAGGGGGCTTTCCTTCCACTGACAGAAACCCCATGACAGTCAGGAACTCAATGTGCAGCAAACCAAAGAGGTGGAAAAACAACTTACTTCTGAGTGAGGAGAGACTAGTTATCTGCTGGCTATTTTAACCATAGCCTTTGAATACTGTATCTGCACTCTGCAAAAGCTTTCTCTGCTCCACAAGACAACAGGAGGGCAGAAGACAGCACTACCAGCAAGTTTAAAATGAACAACAAAAAACAGGAGTGAGGAAGAAAGGCCCAGAGAGTAAACAGAATGGATTACAGAGTGAAGATGAACTTTAACGCGTTTGAGGCAGAAGAGAGCACTAAGTTTTGGTAGAGGCCTGTTGAACATTATCAGTTCAGGCAGGACAAGTGAGACCTGTGAGGCTGTAGAGCAGTACCATCACACTAAAACACAGAGTAACAGTTCAGAGGCTCTTTTCCCCAAACTCAGGTAAGCACACACACAACGAAGCCCTAACATGCAAATTGGAAGGAAGTCCTGCAAGGATCCTGAGAAAACCCCACAGAGGGAAAGGGAAGAGGCATTGCAAGCAGACAGGCCAGTAGACGTACGTCACAAGAAAGCACTTTGGTCCTCTGGGAGGCATAAAAGCTTTTATCTTGATACAGGTTTACATATCCAAACCACTACAGAACTCGACACAGGGAACCGAGTCCTTGTTCCCTCAGCATCCCATCACCCCTGACATGGCTACAACGGACAAAGACCTCACTGACACCTCAGGTGCCCATTCCCTGCCTCAGTCCATGACCCCACTGTACTGGCCCAGGAGCATATAGCCCTTGCTCACAGCTGCACGGGAGCTGCCTCAGACTGGGGATTATTCTGCATGCTCTGAGCCTGTTTATGCACAAGTGCATGTGCTTCTCTTCACATATAAAGAATGTACTTGTTAACCACAAGACTATCCTCCCTCCAAGCTTTGAACAGATAGGACTTTTTTTTACATAACTAAAGACTTATTTTTTTCTGTTTCCTGATACAGACTGCTGCCACCTGGTTTATATTCCTCCAGCAAGTCAAAATCCACTTTCAAACCATTCCTATCTATGACATGTTTTTTATCCAGTCATCTTCTGCAATCAGCTACAGCAACTTCCATGCACACTTGTGCCTTTGAGCAACTACGTGAGGAATGGAGGAAAAAACCATTTGTCCCAAGGAATTCAGTGATGACAATGCAATGGTGGTTTTCATCACTGTGACAAAGCTCTTTGGCATGTAGGTAGAAAGAGTCAAATACGGGTATTCTATGTTTAGTTAAGTATCTTCTTGGCATTATTGCATATTATATTTCTTAAATCGATCCTCATTTACTCTGGCTCTCCTAATAATTAAGAGGATTTTGAGATCAGAAAGGATAAAAAGCTAATCTATTCAAGACAACCTGACACTACAGGAAGTTCCTTATAAAACAGAGGAAAATTATAATAAGGAAAACAACAATATAGCATACTGAAATCTCAGCTCCCTCCCTGGAGTCACTCTTCCCAAAACCTTGGGAAAAAAACCAACTGATTTGCACTCTATCTCATAGAAAAGAAAAAGGCCAATTAACAGATTAGACTGGGGCAGCAAATCCCTAAACCTCTCAGGGAAAATATCATGGCACTTACAGCACTAAGCATTAAAATTTCACTTGCAGATCAACAGAAAGTTAGATTTGGAGTGAAGAAGTGCTATTGTTTTAAAATAAAGTTTAATTGAGCATAAATATTCCATTCACTAAGCTTTGAGAATTAAAGTACAATTAAGGCTCACACAGCAGAGCCTCAAAATCAGGGTTTGGATGTATACTGAATGTTAGAAGACAAATAAAGAAAAAACCCATGACAGGTCATCATAAGACAGTGCAAATGATCAAGAGAGGCTTAACCCATTAAATATCTAGCAAAGGGACTCACTGTAGAAGATTTATACAGTCACAGAAAATATATGCTAAGAGTAGCATTTCAAAACAGGAATTATCAATTAACCTCTCAAGCAACACTCATCTGTAAGAAGGGAGCAGACTAGCTTCCTGTTTGCATTGTGTGGATAGATCAAAGCTGCCAACATGGCATCACATCTTATTTTACCCCTTTCAGATGCCCCCTGACTATAGAACCGACTTTGTAGCAAATACATTAAATTCCACATGAAGTTCTCATACAAACATTTTAAATCTGCGAACAGAAAATGTGTTTCTTGAAAAACTTTTTTGTTTCAGCCAGCAATTATAGCTAGACTCAGAACAGGCCTGTGCTAGAGAAGTAGACTTAAAACCTATCCATCTTGCAAAGAAAGCTTACCTCACTCATCCTCCAGCTGCTGAAATTGCCACAAGTGCATCCATCACACTGCTCATGCACACTGCCTCCTTCTTAGCCCCCTCTTGTCTTGTTGATCTAAGCTACAAAACCTTGGATCAAAGACTTTCTGCTACAGTATCTGTGCAGCATCTCCAGAATGAAGCCCTGCATCCAGCAGGCCTACAAGGCACCGCTGCAGGAGACATGAATAATAGACCATGTTTTCCATTTTCCTGCAAGTTTCATCCCTAAGGAACGGCCTGGTGCTGTCGCCTGCATCCATGCCAAAAAGCAGAATGTTATGCAAACAACTTACATCACATGACAGAGAAGTGCATGGACTTCGTTTACTCTTGTATCATGTTCCCAAACCTCTCCCAGGTAAGCCAACCTCTGGACAGAGCCCTTGGAGGGGCTGTCCCCTGCCAAGACATACAGACCCAATCCCACAGGCTGACCCACCTGCCCCACATCATACCCTGCTCTCTAAAGGTAAGCAGTTCCTCCTGTGAGGCCCCAGCATGGACACCTTACTCTGAATGTATAAACCCAGGAATAAGTCGTATATAGTGAATTAACTCAGTGCTAGGAAATGTATTTGTTTAAAGCATGAAGCAAAAGACAAGTGCTGTAACATTAACCACCATAATTAGGGTTTCCACGAGCTGAAACCACCTCATTCTAAAACATTTAACTCTTTTAATTTCTTTATTTTATGTTGCTGACTTAATGTGCTGGTCTATAGGTATTTCTGCTTCTTCAATATGTATAAAAAAACCCTACACACTAACACATTTAGTCGATTAGATTTAGACACAACAGTATGAAGTATGTCAAGATCAGGTTTATAATAGATTTAATGTACTTTATGATAGGTCTGAAGTTGCTAAAATAGTGCCAGTATTAACAGGAAAGAAGACAAGAACACTATCAGATCCTCATCTCTTAAAGAAAAGACATTAAAGTCCCACCTTAGGCCTCCTGTTTTTCAGTGTTTTCTATTTAGTAGTGCACATTAAGATGTCCTAGTACACTCTGTTTGTTAAACAGTTTATTTTTAGTCAGTGTTACCCTCCAGGTTTTTTAACCAGTTTTCAATTTGCCAACTACATAGCCACACTGCCAAAGCTTACACTTGATTAATGATGGTAAATAACAAGCATGCCTTTAACTACAGCCCAGGCAAGTGCACAGAGCCAGAGCTGCAGGGCTCCAGGAGCACACAGCTGCCACTGCTGGGGGGGACACAGGCACAGAGCTGCCCCACCAAGCCTGGCAGCAGCAGCAGTGCTCTGCTGCAAAACAGAGGTCTACTGAGCGATATCCAGCCTTGGGGATGGATCAAACCCTTTTGCTGCTGCTATATAAACTCAGGCCCATTGTGCTGCAGCTGAATTTTAGGTTGTGTCCAAGTTGTGCCTAGCACCAGCTACATTAATGATCAAACCTTCCTCACACATTCTCATTTTACCTCACTCACTCCTAAGTTTGCTTAGGATTTTTACAGGGCTTATGACAGCTGTCACAAACACCATCCTTAAAGAGAGGATTGTTTTCTTTGTCCCTATTACCCAGTGGGTCTTTGGGGAAAACAAACAAAGTAAATGTCGCCTTTGTCCATTATTTCTATCCAGGGAAAAAACACACACACAAAAAAAAAAACAAGCTAGAAGAACTAGCATTTTACAATCTCTTTACTTGGTAAAGAGTGAACTTACTGCTAACTACAGTGGACAATTAGACCCAATGTATCTTAGTAATGTAATAATGTCTAGGGATTTTACTGAAATACTTTAATCTTATGTTTGTACAGCCACTCTCCTTTCCCCTAAATTCTATCACTCCTCGACACTTCACTTTTCACTAACACAACACTGCTGTTCAAACTCTAGAGCTGCTGAGCAGGCATGGGTTTTAAACTCCAGCTAACTTAGCAAGCATCTGTAGAAGCTATGGCACCTACAGCAATGACTTCCTAAACAAGGATCTATTCCTACGCTTGTTTCAATAGACGGAGAAGCAACAGACAACCCGCTTACTAAAGCCCACCGCATTTTAAGAACGCAGGGGCTGCGGATCCGAGTGACAGCGCGCGGAGAGCCACGCCTGGATGCCGGCAGCGGGGGCAGCGCGGGGTGCGGGCGCAGGAGTCCCGCGGGACAC